>NW_023640163.1:0-10000 GCF_015228065.2 Penaeus monodon
CCCCTTTTCTAGTAATTTTCCATTTTACCGTCATAACTTTTCCCGGGTGACGCAGATATTTGGGCAAGACAGTGAGAATCGCCACACATCCGGGGAAAAGATCTGACTTAATACGTGCAGAAAGCCCCCCAAAAGCAACACTTGTAGTTTTGTATATCGCCACCCCCCTGCAGGGTTGCGAACAGAAAATTTTGGGAAAAACAGGCCTGGTTTCAGCACCTGGATCAGCGAACATCAGCTGACACGCACCACAGGATTCCCAATCCATGGTGATACTGTAGATAAGCTGGACTTCTACCTTGGAAAGGGAACAAAAAAAAAAAAAAAAAAATGCCATGGGGGCTGCAAACTAAAACCATTTGTGTTAAACCCAGAAAGGGAAAAAGTTGATAAAAAATCCCAAGACAAGCCGGGCCCGACTGAAACAGTGACTACCAACTTCTAACTATCGACTTTCAAATAAGACTCAAAAAATGGGGTCCAACACCACCTCTAAAGCTCGCTACAAAACCCTTTGTAACAATTACAAAATTACAGTGCAAACAAATTTGAAGTACCATCAATGTGAAGATGATAAAACACCAAATGATTGTGGGAAAAAGGAAAAAAAACTCCCCCCGAGTCTGCTTAAAAACTATCCTAAAAAGAAAAAAAAAATTCCCCCGGAATCTGAAGAAACCAAGGAAATTGAAACAAAAGATGCCAAAATAAAAAGGGTATCAAAAACCCTTGAAAAAAGAAATTTACAAAAAACAAAATAAAAAAATTCAAAGATTATTGCGACGAGATAAGGAAAATATTTAATGAACATTGCCAGAGAATTAAAAAATGTTCTCTAAATAAGAAACTAAAAAACTTCCCAAGGGGTACGAAATTACTGAAATTTTAAAACCTACAATGGACATATAAAAAACTGAAGAGGGAATAATATTTTTCCAACTATAAAAAAAGAACGAAGATCTAGAAACAACTTTAAATTTTAGACTCAATGACATGAAGATGAACACCCCCTGCTAGTAAAAGTTAAAAAACCAATAAAAATTTAAAAGAAAAAACAAGCCCCCCCGGGGGAGTAGAGAAAAAACAGCAAACAAATAAAGAATGCGGGCGAAAGTGTTGAATACTTCTTCTACAAACTTTTTACGAAAATTTGAAATGAAAGAAGATGGCCAAGACTGGGCAAAAAAAAGTCTTTACCCATACCTAAAAAAGGTGAGCCTCCAATGCAACAATAACGGACAATTGCTTAAATAAGTCACAGCAAAAATTTTTTTTAAAAATTATTGCGAAAGAATGAAGTTAATTTTAAGAGAAAAAATTGAGACGAACAAGCATTTTTTGCCCGGGAAAAGGTACCAGAAAACCGATTCAAAATCTGAAATTGATCATAGGAAAAACAGAAAACTCAGAAAGACCTATACCTGTTTTTTCATTGTTTACTTGAAAGTTTTTGATACTGTTATCACGATATCCTCTGGAAAAACATGAATCTATAAAATTTCCCAAAACACACATCCAACTAATAAAAGCATGTATGACCAATAAAAAGAAACTGTAAAATCACTTGTGGTTAAAGAATGGTTCAAAGTCAACCAAGGAGTAGAAAACTTGCATTCTGTGTCCGCCCCTTTTTTTAATATTTTTCAAAAAGAAAAATTATGGGGGGTACTTAGAGAATTTTAAAGGAACTGTGATTTTGGGGGGATAAAAAATATAAAAATCAAAAGATACCCGATGTATAGTTTTAATTGCCACAGTATCCTGAACAAAAAAACTACTAGATAAAGTTAGAGAACCAAGAAAAAAGGATGGTTTGTGTCTTAATCCCAAAAAACTAAAATCATAAAGGACTCGAAGAAAACCGGAATAAACGAGATGAAATGTTACAATCATGGAGTGTTGTGGAAAATGTGAAAGTTCAGGTTTTGGAGCTGTTTAACTAATACATTGATGATTCACCAGAGATAAAAAGAAGAATTACCATTGCAAAAGCCCATTCTCCATAGTGATCAGCAGACACTTACTTTCGGCAAACAAGTGAGAATCCCATGAATCCGGGGAAAATCCAATTGCGCTAGGACGAAATAGGTCGCAAAGCAACACTTGTAGTTGTATATTTTGCAAACTGCAGCGGTTGCGATCAGCATACTTTGGGAAAAAGGCACGTGGTTTCAGCACTGGATACGAGAAATTTCATGACCGTCACCACTGGACTTCCAATGAACAGATGATACATGTAGTGAGCTGGACTTCTACCAAATTGGAAGTGAAGAAAAAATGAAAGAAGGAAAATGAGAGGACGACAAACCAAAACACGGTTGACAGAAATGGAAAAGTTGGGTTAATGACAATGGAAAAAGCGCAAGACGGTGATGGCAACGATGGGTACCAGCTTCTCAATATGACTTTACATAAAGATCAAAAAGATTATCAACAACCTCTAAAGCTACTACAAAACTCTTGATAACATTAAGAATTACAGTGTCAAACAACATTTTAAGACACAATCAATGTGAAGATAAAACACCCAAAGTTTAACAGACAGAAAACTCCTCCGAGGCGCTTAACGACTATCGCTAAAAGAAAAGATAAATTCCCTGATAAGAAAAGTGAATATAAAAATAAATGCTAAAAATCAAGTATCAATAATCCAGTTGAAGAAGAATTTACAAAAAAAAAATAAAAAATTCAAAGATTATTACGAATAGAAAATATTTAATGATAATTGCCAAGATTGAAAACTGTTTCTTCATAAGTATGAGACTTCCAAGGGTTGTGCTTATGAAATTTAAACCACAAATGACACACAAACTAAAGAACACAATTTCCAACCTATACAAAAAACGAATCAGCACACAACTATAAACTCAATGACAGGAGATGAACCACCACCACTGCTTAGTGGAAGTTTTAAAGCCATTAAATTAAAGAATAAAATGCCCGGAGTGATGAAAATAAAGGAAAGACGAAATGCTGGCGTAAACTGTTGTGTTATTCTCTACAAACTTTTTAGAATATTGATAAAAATGAAATGGCCGTAAGATCGTGAAATAGTTTACTCCCTACCTAAAAAAGGTGACGCACTCCAATGCAACACTACAGAGAAATTGCATTATAAGTCACTAGCAACAAATTTTGTGTAAAATTTTTAAGGTTATTAGTTTCATTTTTAAGAAAGTAATGTACAGAACAGCATTTTTGCCCTGGAAAAGGTTACGAATATATTCTTAAATCGAATTTGATCTGAAAACAGGAACATCAAAAGCCTTCCTGTTTTTCATTGTTACTTAAAGCTTTTGATACTTTGATCACGATACTATGAATAACATGAAATATAATTTTCCAAAACATAATCCAACTAATAAAAGCCATGTATGACCAATAAAAACTTAATATCACTTTGGGTTAACAAATGGTTCAAGTCACAGGAGTACAAGCTTGCATTTTTTCGCACCTTTTTAATATATATTCTGAAGCATTATGAGAGGTACTTTTAGAAATTTTGAAGTAATTATGTTGGAGGATAAAATATCAAATCTAAGATACGCCGATATATATTTTAATTGCCAGCAGTATCTATTAATACAAAAATACTACTAATAAATTAGAGAACCAAGCGAAAATGGTATTGTTTAATACCAAAAACTAAAATCATGAAGACTCAATACGAATGAACGATGATGAACATGTTAAATAATATGGAGGGATGGGAAAATGAGAAAGAGAGAAGAGTTGAGGAGTGATTTTAACTATTCATATGAAATTTCAAGATAACATAACGAATTACCATTGACTAAAAGGCCAAGTTCTGTCATAAATTTCAGGAAAGAAACGAAGCATTACATTAGTGTAAAAAGCTAAGTTATTGATCTATTTTCCTTTTGCGTTCTATGGTTTCTTATGGTTGAGTAAATTATGCAGTTAATGCAAAATATTAATTGGTGTTACAACAATACTACGTATTAATTTAAAAAGCAAAACATTATGAGTACTGAGCAAAACTTAATGTAAAGCCGCTTTGGACATTTCCAAATGTTCACTAAGTTTTTTGTTCATATATCAAAAAGTAAAAATGAGGAAAACGCAATGCTGGGGTGTGATAGGAAGGAGGGTAAAGACAAGACGGTGTGAACTTCAAAGATATTTGCGGGCTGTCATGGTACAGTGGAAGAAAAGCGCAAGTCGGTTGAGTGGCGAGGTGTGTGGAGGGGTCCACGCTGCTCAAATAACCCAAATACGTATCACATATACATAAATATATATATTATAATATATATATATATATATATATATATATATATATATATATTATATATATCACACACAACAACAACACAAATACACATACAACAACACACACACACACAACACACAATAACACATAACACACAACACACAACACATATTATATATATATATATATATATATATATGTGTGTGTGTGTGTGTGTGTGTGTGTGGTGTGTGTGTGTGTGTGTGTGTGTGTGTGTGTGTGTGTGTGTATGTGTGTGTTGTGTTTGGTTGGTCAGTGAGTGTGTGTGATATATATATTATATATATATATATATATATATATATATATATATATATATATATATATATATATATATATCATCAATAACAGTGTGCTCATATTTGAGCAGCCGTGGACCTCTCCACCCACCTGCGCCACTCTACTCGATCTTGCGCTTTTCTTTCCACTTGTACCATTGACAGCCCGCAAATATCTTTGATGTTGTCACTCTGTCTTGTCTTTGGTTTGCCTCTTCCTCTCTTTCCTATCACCATCCCTGTCAGCAAGTTTTCCTCAATACTTTTACTTCTCATCACATGACCAATAAACTTTAGTTTCCTTTTGTTCAAGATGTCCAACAGCCGGCCTTTACAATAAATTTTTCTCAGTACTTCATCATTCGTTTTCTTTTCTGTCCCGTTAATACGTAGTACTTGTCTGTAACACCACATTTCAAAATTATTGACCTTTTTCTTGTCTATCTTCTTCAGCACCCAATACTCAGAACCATATGACGCAATTGGGAAAACTAATGAGTTCAATAACTTCAGCTTTGTCCGTAAAGTAATGCTTCGGTCTTTCCTGATCTTATTGAGAGCAACTGTGGCGTTTTTGTCAATGGTAATTCTTCTTTTTATCTCTGGTGAATCATCATATGTATTAGTTAAAACAGCTCCAAGATAACTGAACTCTTTCACATTTTCCACAACCACTCCATTGATTGTAACATGTTCATCATCGTTCATTGCCGGTTATCTTCGAGTCTTCATGATTTTAGTTTTCTTGGTATTAAGACACAAACCATCCTTTTCGCTTGGTTCTCTAACTTTATCTAGTAGTTTTTGTAGTTCAGTGATACTGCTGGCAATTAAAACTATATCATCGGCGTATCTTAGATTTGATATTTTGTATCCTCCAACATCTACAGTTCCTTCAAAATTCTCTAAAGTACCTCTCATAATTGCTTCAGAATATATATTAAAAAGGTGCGGACACAGAATGCAAGCTTGTCGTACTCCTTGGTTGACTTCGAACCATTCTGTTAACCCACAAGTGATTCTTACAGTTGCTTGTTATTGGTCATACATGGCTTTTATTAGTTGGATGATGTGTTTTGGAAATTTCATATGATTCATGTTATTCCAGAGGATATCGTGATCAACAGTATCAAAAGCTTTCAAGTAATCAATGAAACACAGGTATAGGTCTTTCTGATGTTCTCTGTTTTTCTCTATGATCAATTTCAGATTTAGAATCTGGTTTCTGGTACCTTTTCCAGGGCAAAAACCTGCTTGTTCGTCTGCAATTTCTTCTCTTAACATTAACTTCATTCTTTCAGCAATAATTTTAAACAAAATTTTGTTGCTGTGACTTATTAATGCAATTGTCCTGTTATTGTTGCATTGGAGTGCGTCACCTTTTTTAGGTATGGGAGTAAAGACTTATTTTGCCCAGTCTTCTGGCCATCTTCTTTCATTCCAAATTTTCGTAAAAAGTTTGTAGAAGAAGTATTCAACACTTTCGCCAGCATTCTTGATTAGTTCTGCTGTTATTTCATCTACTCCCGGGCACTTGTTATTCTTTAATTCTTATATGGCTTTTATAACTTCATCTAGCAGTGGTGGTGGTTCATCTTCACTGTCATTGAGTCTAATTAATGTTGTTGCTAGATCTTCGTTCTTTTTGTATAGGTTGGAACAATATTGATTCCATCTTCAGTTTTGATAGTGTCCATTGTAGGTTTAAATTTTCATGTAATGTTTCGTACTCCTTGGTAGAGTTCTTTAGTTGTCTTATTGAGAGAACAGTTTTCAATTCTCTGGCAATGTTCATTTAAATATTTTTCCTTATCTCGTCGCAATAATCTTTGAATTTTTGTATTTTGTTTTTTGTAAATTACTTCTTCAACTGGATTATTGATACCCTTTGATTTTAGGCATCTTCTTGTTTCAATTTCACTTCGTGTTTCTTCAGATATCCAGGGGGAATTTGTCTTTTTCTTTTTAGCGATAGTTTCTTAAGCAGCACTCAGGAGGAGTTCTTTTCCTTCTTCCTACAACTCATTTGGTGTTTTATCATCTTCACATTGATTGTGTACTTCAAATTTGTTTGACACTGTAATTCTGTAATTGTTATCAAGAGTTTTGTAGTCGAGCTTTAGAGGTGGTGTTGGACGCTCCATCTTTTTGAGTCTTATTTGAAAGTCGATAGTTAGAAGTTGGTAGTCACTGTTGCAGTCGGCACCAGGTCTTGTCTTGGCATTTTTTATACAACTTTTCCATTTCTGGTTCAACACAAATGCGTCTTAGTTTGTTCAGTCCTCCATGGACTATTTTCTTTTTCTTTTTTTTGCTTCCTTCCAATTTGGTAGAAGTCCAGCTTCATCTACATGTATCACCATGGCATTGGAAGTCCTGTGGTGACGGATGTCAGCTCGATGTTCGCTGATCCAGGTGCTGAAACCACGGCCTGTTTTCCCAAAGTATGCTGTATCGCAACCGCTGCAGGGTGTGCGATATACAACACTACAAGTGTTGCTTTTGGGCTGCTTTCTGTCACGTATTAAGTCATGTATCTTTTCCCCGGATGTGCTGGCGATTCTCACTGTCTTGCCGAAGTATCTGCTGATCACCTGGGAAATGTTGCATGACGGTAATATGAGAACATTACTAGAAGAGGGTGCGGGGTCTGCTCTTATAAGTATGCTCTCTGCCTTCTTTCTGAGGTTTAGCAGGAAGCCTCTGGGATACTTGTATTTCATGAAAGAACATTAAAGGCCACTAAAGTGTGTCACAAGGCTCAGCTGAATGGGAATCAAGTCTTACGTTGTTCCATGGTGCGTAGGGCTTAGACACTGCTGAGAAGGGACAAGGAACAGTTCATCAGGAATCTTGCTGAGGAGGTTGAAGGCCATTTCTTGGTAAATGACCTTCGCCCTGCCTACCAAGCCCTTTGAAAACTGAACTCTAAGCCCTCCTCACAGATGACTGCAGTCCGATCAGGGGATGGACAGATCATCTCAGATCATGTTGGGGTTCGTGAACGTTAGGCTGAGTATTTTGAGCAGTTGTACCAGGTAGACCCTCCAACAGTTAGCTTGGATGCAAGCGATGTCTCAGTGCCTGTGCCGGATCCACCCATCAGTGAGGAACCTCCTACCCTAACAGAGGTTAGGATGGCGATTTCCAAGCTGAAGAATGGGAAAGCTGCAGGCATATGTGATATCCCTGCTGAACTGCTAAAGGCTGGGGGTGAACCTATGGCTCGGGGCCTACATACATTCCTGACTGCCATCTGGCAGTCTGGCACCATTCCCCCTGACCTACTGAGGGGTGTGGTCATCCCTCTCTGGAAGGGGAAAGGGGATCATTGGGATTGTAGCAACTACCATGGCATTACACTGCTCAGCATAGCAGGCAAGGTTCTCGCCCACATTCTTCTGAAACGGATCCGCAACCACCTACTGAGGCATCAGAGAGTGGAGCAGTCTGGATTTACTCCTGGCAAGTCCACGATAAACCGTATACAAGCGCTTCGAGTAATTGTGGAACGCCGTCGTGAGTTTGGTCGTGGGTTGCTTGCAACCTACATTGACCTCAAAAAGATGTTTGACTCGGTGCATCATTAATAGCTATGGAAGATCCTGAGACTTAGGGGAATTCCGACACAGATTATTGGCCTAATAGCAAGCCTTTATACTGGTATTGAAAGTGCTGTAAAGTGTTAATTCAGGGGTGAGGCAAGGCTGTGCCCTTGTACCAACACTTTTCAACACCTGTATGGACTGGATAATGGGCAGAAATACTGGTCAAAGTCAGTGTGGAGCAACACTAGGCAATATCAAGGTCTCAGACCTTGACTTTGCCGACGATGTTGCTATCCTATCTGAGTCCTTGGAGTCACTGGCGGTGGCTCTTGATGCATTTAGCAATGAGGCAAAGCCCTTAGAGGTCTCCTGGACCAAGACCAAGATTCAGGACTTTGGGGGCCTGTTATGGGAACCCATTCAGACGATCCATGCTTGCGACGAGGACGTTGAAGTTACAGAGAGTTTTACATACCTTGGTAGCGTAGTCCATATCTCTGGGCTGTCAAACCAAGAAGTCAGTAGACGGGTTGGTCTGGCAACAGGAGCCATGAACTCGATCAACAAGAGCATTTGGAGATGTCGGTACCTATGAGTGTCTTGATACTGCCAGTTTTGCACGATGGAAGTGAAACCTGGACGCTATCCAGTGTCTTGGAGTCTCACCTTGATGCCTTTTGTAACAAGTCCCTTCGCCGGATCATGGGGTACAGTTGGCAGGAGCACGTGTCCAACCGGCGGTTACACCATGAGACTGGCATGGGACCTGTTACTTGCATAATCCTGGATCGCCAACTCAGGCTATATGGCCACCCAGCCCGTCTCCCTGTGGACGACCTTGCCCATCAGGTTGTCTCTCTGCGAGACAACCCTGGGTGGAGGAGACCTGTGGGACGACCCAGGAGATCATGGCTTAGGCAGCTCGACGAGACTTGTCGCGAGGAATTAGAGATGGGCCGTGGGCCTGCCTGGAGACTCGTCTCGAGGGATCCTAGTGGCTGGAAGCGAAGGGTGGATGTGGCCATGCGCCCCCGTCGGCGTTAGCCCCTTGATGGTGATGATGAAATTCCGAATCGTAGCTCAAGGAGTAATATAATTATCCCGTAGGTCAGCAATTGTCGCCCTGTAAGAGTCCGCTATACCACTTAATATAAATTTCTAAATCTAAACATAAAGAAAATCTCTTCCAAATATGGTTTCATGGGCACTCAGGTATAAATACATATGGACTGGGTTATTATTATTGTGTTTACATTCCGGTATACGATAAAGTAATCTAGTAATTTAGTACCACCGTGGCATTCTTTACGAATTCTGCTATGCTCCTCTTCTGTTATCATAAAATGTCTGACTTTATCGGAACACCTAACTGAGCCGACTAAATGTTCTTACGAAATGTTGTAAATATTATCTCATAAAAAGTTCTCCTTCTGTATTAGAGATTCAGCATTAAACAGCCTAATCCTCCATAAATGTTTATTACCTACAAAAACAAATATTCATGCAACATTCCAATGAAGAAACATGTTCCCGAGTTAATTCCTGGGAAACAAGGTCCAGAAACGAATTCAATATAAGTTTCACCAATTTCGTGATCGTTGACAGTTTTGTCAATAACACATCAAAGCAAAAAAAAACTGATTTTCTTAAACGTATCTTGCAGGAAGAACTGAAATAGTGCAGTATCCATGATTATATTTTACCAGCAACGACGTTGTTAGTGTTCTTAATTTACATACACATGCACACACGCACTCACTCATCCCTCCCCTCCTCCCGGCACACACACACACACACACACACACACACACACACACACACACACACACACACACACACACACACATATATATATATATATATATATATATATATATATATATATATATATATATATAAAA
>NW_023640164.1:0-2500 GCF_015228065.2 Penaeus monodon
TTTTTCCCCCTTTTCCTTTTTTAAAAAAAAAAGGGGGGTTTTTTCCCAAAAAAAAAAAATCCCCTTTTAAAAAAATTTCCAAAAAAAAAAATAAAATTAAAAAATTTAAAAAGGCGAAAATTTTAAAAAAAACCCCCAAATTGGAAAAAAAAATTTTTAACTTGTACCAAAAAAAAATTGAAACCCCCCCCGTTTTTTTAAAACCCGTTGGGAAAAGCCCCTTGGTTGCCCAAAAATAAAATTTAAGGTTTTAATTCGCCCCCCCTTTAAAAACAAATAAACCCCCAAAGGGAAAAAAAATTTTAAAAACCCAAAAAAATTTAAAAAAAATCCCCCCCCCAAGGGGTTTTTTTTGGGGGCCCCCTTTTCCCCGGGGGTGGGGAGGTTGACCGGGGGGTAAACCCTTTTTTTTGGGTTTTTTCCGGTAAACCAAAAAAAAGAAAAAAAAAAAAAGAAAAAAACAAACCCTTTCCTTATTTCTTCTTCTTTTTACGTTTCCCAACCGTTTTAAAAAAAAAAAAATTTTTAATTTTGGACCGGGTTTTTTCCCTTGCCAACTTTTTTAAAAGCCCCTTTTTTAAAAAAAAAAAAAACGGACCGCCTTTAAGAAACCTTTTTGGGGTTTTCCCCCGGGGGAAAACGCCGGGGGAGGGAAACCCCGTTTTTTCGAAGGGGGGAAAAAAATTTTTCGTTTTTTTTCCCCAAAAAAAAGGAAAAAAAAAATTTTTTGTTTGAAAAGGGAAAATTTTTTTTTTTTCCCCCAAAAAAAGAAAATTTTTTTCCAATTTAAAAAAAAAAAACCCTTGAAAAATTTTTTTTTTTTTTGTATTTAAAAAAAAATTTTATTTTTGGGTTTTTTAACAAATTATAAAAAAAATAAAAAATTTTTTTAATTTTCAATATCCCCCTTGGGAAAAAATTTTAGAAAAAAATTTTGGTTTTGAAAAAACAAAAAGGAATTTTTAACCCAAAAATTTAAAAAAAAAAAAAATACCCCCAAAAAAAAACCCCCAAAAAATTTTAAAAAAGGGGGGGTTTTTATAAATTTTTTTGGTAAACCTTAAAAAATTCCAAAAAAAAAAAAACCAAAAAAAAAAAAAAAGGGGCCCCCAAAAAAAAAAAAAAAAAAAAAAAAAATTTTTTTTTTTGGGGGTTTTTTAAAAAAAATTTTTTTTTTAAAAAAAAAAAAATTTTTTAAAAATTTTTAAAACCCTTGGGGCTTCCCCCAAAAAGAGTTCTTGTTTTTTTTTCCCTTTTTAACGCGGCCTTTTTCCTAACCTTTTAAAAATTTTTTTTTTTTTTTTATAAATTTTTTCAAAAAAAAATTTGTTTTCCTTTTATAAACCCCCAAAAAAATAAATATAAAAAAAACAAAACAAAATTTCAAAATATATAAATAATTTTATTAATATAATTAATAAAATAAATATATATAAATAATAATATAAAAATTATATATTTTAAAAAACATTAAAAAAAAAATAAATTAAATTTTTTTTTTTTAATTATTAATATTTTACTAATAAAAAAATTTTAATTTTAAATAATTTTAAAAAATAATATATAAAATTTTTTATTATATAAATAAATATTATATTAATTTTTTTTTATTAAATATTTTAAAAATTTAAAAATTTTATAAATATATATTATATAAAATTTAAAATTTTATAATAAAAAAATTAATAAATTTATTAATATTTTTTTTAAAAAAAATAATTAATATTTTTTAAATTTATTAATATTAAATAAATATTTATTTATTAAAATATAATTTTTATTTATATTTTAATATATAAATTATAATATTTTACAAAATATTTTGGGAAAAAAATTGTTTAAATTTTTTTTTTTTTTAAATTTTATTTTTTTAATTTGGATTTTAAAATAATTTTTAAAAAATTTTTAAATTAATTTTTTTTTCCCAAAGTGGGGTTTTTTTTTTTTTTTTTTTTTTTAATTAACAAATTTTAAAAATTTTTTTAAAAATTTTTTTTTGCCGAGGGTTGAAAAATTTTTTTTTCTTTTACCTCAGGAAAAATTTTTTTTTCCCCCGAAAAGGGTTTTTTGGAAAGGGCCGGGGGTTGATTTCGAAAAAAGGTATAAAAAAAGAATGGTTTTAAAACTGTTTAAGGTAGTTTTGTTTTTTTTTTTTTAAATGTTTTTAAAAAAATTCAATTTTTTTTTAAAAAATTTTGGGGTTAAAAATTTTTTTGGGTAAAAAGTGGGTAAAAATTTTTGGGGGAAAACGGGTTTTTTTTGTTTCCCCAAAAAAAATATTTCGCCAAAAATTTTTTCCGTTTGGGGGCTTTCCGGTTGTTTTGTTCCACCCACCCCATTTTTCCTTTTTTGGGGAAAGGTTGGGTTTTTAGGGTTCAATTTTGCCCCCTACATTTTTTTGGGTGTTTGGGCCAATAAACCTTTAAAACATCCTGACCCCCCCCCCCCCTTTTTTTTGGGGGTACCCCTGGGGCTTTTTTTTTGGGGGGGGGGTTTTTTT
>NW_023640164.1:7500-11528 GCF_015228065.2 Penaeus monodon
GGTTTTAAAAATTTTCCCCAAAAAACCCCAAAAAAAAAAAAAAAGGGGGGGGGGTTTAAAAAAAATGGGTTTTTAAAAAAAAAGTTTTTTTTTTTTAAACCTTAAAAAAAAAAAAATTTTTTAAAAAAAAAAAAGGAATTTTTTAAAATTTAAAAAACCCAAAAAAAGGAAAAAAAAAGGGGGGTGGGTTTTAAAAAAAAAAAAAAAACCCCCAAAAAAAAAAACCCCCAAAAAAAATTTTTTAAAAAAAATTTTTCCCCCCCCAAAAAAACTTTTTTTTTTAAAAAAAAAAAAGGGAAAAAAAAAAAAAAGAAAAAAAAGAAAGAAGAAGGGGAAAAAAAAAGTAAGACCCCCCCCAACACAACACCACACAAAAAATACTCCAACCCCCAAAAAAACCCCCCAAAGCACCCCCAACAAACACACACCCAAACAAAAACCAAAACAAACACAAACAACCCCCAAAACAACACCAAAAACCACACCCCACAAAAACCAAAACCCAAAAACACACACAAAAACAAACCCCAAAAATATATTTAATTATATATTTTTAATATTAAAATTTATATATATATTTATAATAAAAAAAAAGCTTTTCACATTTTTTTAAAAGGGGGGGCATATAAGACAGAAAAAAAAGTTTTTTAAAAAAAAGAAAGGGGGGACGGGTTTTTTAAAAAAAGAGAAAAGGAAAAAAAAAAAAAAAAAAAAAGATTAAAAAAAGCCAAAAAAAAAAAAATTCCCCTTAAAAAAAAAAGAATTTTTTTTTTAAATCCAGGTTTTAACCCAAATTTTAGGCCCCCAAAAAAAAAAAAAAAAAAAAAATTGACCCCCCCGGGGGAAAACCCCCCCCCATTTCCTACCCCAAAAAAAAAAAAAAAAAAAAAAACCCTTTTTTTCTGGGGGGAAAAAATTTGGTTGGATGAAACGTAAAACGAAAAAAATTTTTTCTGAGTCCCCCCCTTTTCCCAAATCCAGGGGCCCCGTCTGCATGGCAAATTTTTTTAGGGCCCCCGTTTTAAAGGTTGGGGGGGAAAAAAAATGGCCGGGGGGGGGGTTTTTGTGGGGGGGAAAAAAGGGGGGGAAAAAAGAAAGGGAGGTTTTAGGTTTTTAAAAGGGGGGGGGGGGGGACAGGGGGGGAAAAAAAAGGTTTAGGGAGGAAGGGGGGTTTAAAAGGGGGGGAAAAAAAAAGGTTTTGAGGTAGGAGGGGGGAAAGGGGGTTTTTTTTTTTTGGGGCCCCAAAGGGGGTTTAAATTGGGGGGAAAGGGGAAGGGGGGAGGGGGTTTGGGGTTTTACTAGGGGAAAAAAAAAAGGTGAAGGTAGGGGGGGGAAGGGGGGAAAAAGGGACCCCCAGGGGGTAAAAAGGTTTAGGGTAGGGGAAAAGGAGGGGGTAGGGGGGGGGAAAAAATAGGGGGAAAAAGGTGAGGGGAGGAGGGCCCGAAAGGTGGGGGGGGGCTAGGGGGAAAAGGGGGAGGTAAAGGGGGGGGTTTTGGGGTAGGGGGGGGGAGGGGGGGAAAGGTGAGGGTAAGGAAGGGGGAAAAAGGGGAACCCCCAGGGGGTAAAGGGTGAGGGGAAAAAGGGGGGAGGGGGGTTAAAAAAAAAAAAAAAAAGGTTTTGGAAAAAGGGGAGGGGGGGGGGGTTTTTTTTTGGGAAAAAAAAGGGGTAAAAGGGGGAGGGGAAAAGGGGGGGGTAAAAGGGAACTAGGGGAAAAAAAAAGGGGGAAAAAGGGGGGGGGGGAGGGGGGGAGGGAAAAATAGGGGAAAAAAAAAGGTTGGGGGGTTAAAGGGGGTAGGGGGGGGGCCAGGGGAAAAAAGGTGAGGTTAGGGGGGGGTTTGGGGGGTAAAGGGGGAAAATAGGGGGGGAAAAAGGGGGAGGTTTTTTGGGAAGGGGTGGGTTTTGGGGGGGAAAAAAACCCAAGGGGGGAAAAAAGGGGGGAAAGGTTTAAAAAAAGGGGTAGGGGGGGGGGGACCAAAGGGGGGAAAAAAAAAAAAGGGGAAAGGGGGGGTTAAAAGGGGAAAAAAGGGGGGGAAAAAAAAGGGAGGGGTTTAGGGGGGGGTTTTGGGACTAGGGGAAAAAAAAAAATTTAAGGGGAAAAAGGGAGGGGAAAGGGGAAAAAAGGGGGGTTTAAAGGGGGGGGGGGGGAGGGGAGGGGGGGGGGAAAAACCCGGGGGGGAAAAAAAAAAAATTTTAAGGAGGAGGGGGGAGGGGGTTTTGGGGGACCAGGGGGGAAAAAAAGGTTTTTAAAAGGTTTTTGGGAAAAAAGGGAAAAAAGGGGGGTAGGGGGGGGGCCCCCAGGGAAAAAAAAAAAATTGGGGGGGGAGGGGGGGGGGAAAAGGGGGGGGGAACTAAGGGGGGGAAAAAAAAAAGGGGGGGGGGTAGGGGGGGGGAAGGGGGGGAGGGGGGGGGGGGGGCCCCAGGGGGGGAAAAAGGTGAGGGGGTTTGGGGGGGGGGAAAAGGGGGAAAAAGGGAAAAAAAGGGGGGAGAAGGGGGTTGGAAGAGGGCGAAAAAAAAAAGGCCCCTTTTTTAAAAAAAAAGGGGGGGGGGGGGGAAAAAATGGGAAATAGGGTTTGGAAAAGGGGGGGGGGGTTTTAAAAAAAAAAAAATTTAAAAAATTTTTAGGAAGGACGAGGGGGGGGGGGGGAAAAAAAAGGGAAAAAAAAAAGGAAAAAAGGGGAAAAAAAAAAAGGGGGGGGAAAAGGAAAGGGAAGGGGAAAAAATTTAAGAAAAAAAAAATTTGGGGGGGAGAAAAGGAAAAAAGGGGGTTTTTAAAAAAATAGGGGGATGTAGGAAAAAGGGGGGGGGAAAAATGGGGGGGAAAAAAGGGGTAAAAGGGGGAAAAAGGGAGGGGGGGAAAAAGGTTTTTTGTGGGGTTTAAAAAAAGGGGGGGGGGGGAAATTTTAGAGGGGGCAAAAAATTTAGAAGGTTTTGGAAAGGGTTTTTTTCCCGGGGGAAAAAAAAAAAAAAAAAAAATAAAAAAAGGAGAAAGCTAAGAGGTTTTGGGGGAAAAAAGGAAAAAAAAAAAAAAAAAAAAAAGGTAGGAAAAAAAAAATTTTCAGAACGGGGGTGGGGGCCAAAAGGGAAAAAATGGGGTTTGACTTTTGGGTGGGGGAAACCCCCAAAAATTTTGGGGTTTTTTTTTTTTTTTTTTTTTTTTTTTTTCCCCCTTGCATCCTAAAAAAAAAAATTTTTTTCAAAAAATTTTTTGGGGTTTAAGGGGGAAATGATAGCAAAATGCTTAAAAAAAAAATGTTTTTTAAAAAAAAGGGTTTTAGTGATTATTTAAAAACAAAAATGGGTAATTTTGCAAACCCCTTGGGGGATATAATAAAACAAAAAAATTTTTAAAAAAACCAAATTTTCCCAATCAAAACAATTTTTTTTGTAAAAAAAAAAAACCCAGTAAAAAAAAACTAAATTATAGTTTTGGGGGTAGCTAGAGGGTTAAAAAAAAACCAAAAATACCACCGTTTTTTTTTTTTAAACAAAAAAAAAAAACCCAAAAATATTTAATGAAAAAAAAAAAAAAAAAAATAAAAAAAACAAAGGGGGAAAAAAAAAAATTAAAAACCCCCAAAAAAAACAATAAAAAAAAAATATTTATATAATTAAATTTTTTATAAATAATAAAAAATTTTAATATATATTATAAAATTTTTTAAAAATTTTTTATATTAATAAATTTTATTTTTTCCCAAAAAACTAAGGAAAAAATCTCCTTTTTTTTTTTTTTTTTTTTTTTTTTTTTTTTTTTTTTTTTTTTTTTTTCCTGCTTTTAAAAAAATTTTTTTTTTACCTCGTTTTTAAAAAAAAAGCCCCCCCTTTTTTTTTCTTTTCCCCCCCCCCCCTTTTTAAAAAAACCCCCCCCAAAACAATTTAAAGAAAAATTTCCCCCCCTTTTTTTTTATTGAAAAAAAAAAAGGGGAAAATAGCTGTTTTAAAAAAAAAATGAAAACGTGTTTCCCCATGAAATTTAAAACCCCCACCTTGGGAAGGAAAATTTTGGAAAAAAAAAAAAAAAAAAAGGG
>NW_023640165.1:0-11526 GCF_015228065.2 Penaeus monodon
ACTGCATAACAACTGCTACATGTGAAGGTGAAAGAAGATTGTAGATAACAAAATGCACATGAGGATATCAACATCTCAAACAATGACGATGTACTTACTCCCCCATATACACTGAAAAGTATTGGGGGAGGATTGTGACATAGAGGTCTTATGTTTCCTTAAGAGACTATATTTTCAATAAAATTTAATTATGCATAATGTTTATGCAATATTTTATATACTTAAAGCATAATATTTATGCTTTGATTTTTTATTTGTTTATTGTTATTAGTAAAATATTTATTGATAGATTTTTAAAGTTTTAAATATTTTAATATTTCTATTTAACAAGGTATTCGCCGCTAATGACCTTAGCTTTTGACGCGGCAGATAATTTTGAATAATCAATCAATCAATCGCTCAACCTCCAGGACTCCCGTCTCCCAGCTCACAAGGGTGCCACGCACGGCAAACACGTGGGTAGGTGTCAACCTCTGGGAGTATCCCAGAGGGGATGCCCTTCCACCTACAGGACATCATTGCTGGGAACACTTCTGCTCCTCCCTCAGTGAGGAAGGGAGCTCTTTCACTTTTTCCAGGCAGTTCCTCTCCGCTCCTCGGAGGGGACCTGTACCCTTTTTCAAAGTGAATCCCTCTTTTCTCTGAAACGCCCAAAGGTTGTTTCACCTCATTGAGAAAAGAGGGGGGTCCTGCACCTGTTCCTGTCAGTTCCTTCATCCCTCTGAAAACAGCCGGCCACAGACTGTTTCACCACAGTGAGGGAGAGAAATTAACATTTTTCCAGGAGGTTCCTATGGCAGGACGGTTTTTGAGGTGGAACCCTCTTCTCTCTGAAACATCCAAAGGATGTTTCACCTCAGTGAGAGAAGGGTGGGTTACTGTACCTGTTCCAGTAAGCTCCTTCGTCCCTCTGGAAACAGCCAACCACAGACTGTTTCCATCACAGTGAGGGAGAGGAGCTGACTTTTTTCCAGGCAGTTCTTTTGGCAGGGTGAGTTTAACGTGAATCCCTCTTCTCTCTGAACAACCCAAAGTTTCACCTCAGTGAGAGTAAGGGGACCTGTACCTGTTCCAGTAAGTTCCTTCATCCCTCTGAAATAGTCAACCACAGACTATTTCATCACAGTGAGGGAGAAAGACTAACTTTTATCCAGGTACTTCCTATCACGGGAACTTGATGTTCTGTCTAGCAGCTGCTATTAGACAGAACCTGGCTGAAGGCCTGACAAGGGGGCTCTACCTGCCTATTCGCCCTATTCGAAAGAAAAAGAGTGGCAGTCATCAGATGGTCTGCCAGACCAATCCCTAACAAAAGAATGGCAACCTCTATGCACACCGTAAGGCAGGCCTTCTAAGGCCCCCCAGACACACCCTCCCCTGCGGGAGGTAAAGGTCTGCCCACGTCCGAGCACTGCGCCCGAAGATGGGGTCCAGTTCACCAGAAGGTGTGCACAGAGTCATCCTAATGCCGAAAATTCGCATAGGACAGAAGTAGGCTAGTAGGGCACGAAGCTACATTGCAAGCACATAGCACGTGGCATCAAACATGGGGGGCGCGTCACCGTCCGGTAACGCGTAGAGCCGAGCCGAGATTGCATGTGGCCCGGGCGCGGTGCATCTCTTTAATATGCCCATGCAAAAGCCACACGATCGGGGATCATGGCATCATGTTAACTCTCTTGGCGTTGCTCGCTCCACCCGCTGCGCCCCGTCCGCCACCCTTGCCGGAACCGATCATCCCCTCTCTCTGAATCGTTCAATTAAGGCCCGATTCACCGCAGGGAGAGAGGGGAGGAGCCTGCTCATCTATCCTTCTTCTGATTGGCTTCTCTGGGTTGTCTTCGATTAGTCCGGCAGCCGCGGGAGGGGTGGGACAGTTATCCTCCGTGTCCTCCCCCTCAGTGTTTACATTGCGGTTTCCCCCCATCGTGGGGGTGACCGCAGCGCCTTGCCCGCCCGGCTCGCCCGCCTCGTGACAGATGATATATAGCGCTCGGGACAACGGGGCCCACTCACCCCCAAACCCGGTTTTACCAACCCTTTTTTGGAAAACTCGGTAGGGGAATTTTTTCAATTCTCGTACAAGCATAACTATTACCCACACCCTTTGGGTATTTTCCATGAGGGGGGCGGATTATATGAAAACCAAATTTTCATAAATTCCCTTGTAAAAAATTTTTTTTGTATATGCCCAAAGATTTTCAGGGGTGTACGGGGGAAACCAGCAGGGGCCCCCACACGACCTCTCCGAAATGAGGTCACGTGTGTACGGGGGGAATAGTTTAGTTTATTAGCCCCTTTTTTACCCCCCCCGGGCTAACGGCCACAGGCTTTGGGGAAAAAGCTGTGGTCTTTTTGATGCATTTTATAACATATTGGTATTAAAATTTCCAAATTTTGGGCTATAACATTATTTGATAATTTACTATTAAATTCCCCATAAAGGGAAACCCAATTCCCTGTTTTTTATTTTACTCTTCTCCCACGGCCCCCCCGGCGTACGGGGGGCCCGTGGAAAGGGCTTGCTACTTTTAATATGCTTTCATGTGATGCAAATTCCAAAATTTGGGAATTAATATGGTTATTATCTTCAAAATTACCTAAAAAAGAGGTATAAAATTTTTTTACATATTCTCCATACCTCAAGCTGGTTTGGCCTGAAAGGTTTAAAAACATGGCACTCTGAGATATAATGAAACAAGCGTTCGCTAAACCCTTCATTACACTTTTTCCCACTTAGTTTTTTTCGACATTAAAAATTTTTTGTACTGACCTCCCAATCAATCTAACCCAACCTGTTTTCTTGCTTTAAAATTTCACACTGTCTTTTTTCTTTTTTTTATAAAAACCCAAGGTAAATTTAATCTTGCCAAACCCGGGTAAATAATGCTTTAGGGCCTCCAGCTTTCAGGGCTTTTGGAATTATTTCGCACCCGGGGTCCTCTTAAAAGGAAATTTTTAATTTGTATAAAAATCCGGGAAAATTTTAACCGCCCCAAAGATTTTTTTCCCCCTTTTTTTGGGGCCATGCTAATTTTTGGCCGGGGGCCCAGCAATCTTCCCTGGGGTTCCAACATGCGAGGGAAATCCCAAAAACGTTATCATGGCCCCCTTTCCCTTTTTTGCACGATACCCTTTTCCTGGGGTCATTTGCGTTTTAAACTCCCCCCTTTGGTCTGAGTTTCAGACCCCTGGAACACTCGGGTAAAACACGAATTTACCCCCGACCTTGTTAAATAAAAATTTGGGTGGCCTGATTTCCTGCCAACTCATTTTGCGTATGCCCCCCTCATAAACCCCTTTTCTACTCCTGGTGTTCAAGATATTGTTTTTTATGAAACAAAACCCAAAATCCTCTTTTACCCCCAGACTGAAAGGGCCCCGGGCATGTACCCTTCCTATGCTTTGGATGGGTTTTTAAAGATGCTCTTTTTAAAATTAAAAGTGCATACTTTTAAAGTATACGGGGGGGGCCCGGTTTTTTTTGGGGGGCAGTCGTATAAATATACTTGGGTTCCCCCCCTTTTTTCCAGGGGACAGAACTTCCTGTAGGGCCCCTTATTTAGGGGTAGTTCAGTGAGCTAATTGTTTACATGTTATTTTGTACCCCTGGTTTTGAGTAAAAATCGGTTTTTGCCCATGAAAAGGTATTTCCCTCATTCGGTTTTGGGTTTGTTTTTGGAACTCGGAAACAATGGAGGGGTTCCAAATTTGTTTGACCAAATGGGGGAAAATTTATATAAAATTTCTTTCGTAAACGGGGGTAATTTTTAGTTCGTTCTCATATTCAAAATTCTTGTTGTTTTTAAAATGCATCGCACAAGACCGCAGTTTTATGTTGGCCCTTAAAAAAATACTCAGCAGCGTTCTTAAATCCGTGATCAAGTAAACAAACGCGTCTTGGTCTATGCATTCTTAGTTCATTTATGTTTTCACTTGGGGCCCGGGCAAGGGGGTAAGGTGGGGAAATGGTTGTTATTAGGACTACTCTGGTGATCTTTTTAATGTGGTGGGGTTAACGCAGCTAGAATGGGGCACCCGTGCCATGGCCATAAGTACGGGAAAATAAAAAAGGGAAAAAGGGGAAAGAAATATGATATGAAACCATTGCTGTCAGCAGCGTATGATCCCAAAGACTGTTTAAATTTTGGAAAATGAGAAAGAGAATTGAGGGGAAAACAATTTTTGCATGCTTTTTTCCCTCTCTTTTAAATTTTTTAAATTGCCCACATCTTAAATCACATTTTAATTCTCACACATAAAACACACACACAAACCCACTCGTTTCAAAACATAATAAACACAAAATGAAACAAAAAGACACACATAAAAACGAGCGAACGCACTATTAAAAAAAAATGCCCCCATGTCCCTCATTTTTTAAAACATTTAAAATTTTACATATTTTTTTGGGGAGTAGCCAAAAAAAATTTTTTCGGCCCCTTGTTTGTCCCGGGTTCCTGCGTAAAGCATTACCTCGGTTTTTCATATAAAGCATAATAAATACAATATCCATCATACTTGACAAATTCATGCTTGCTTGCTTACTTCCATCCCTACCCATACATTTCAAAAAAACCTACGTCATCTATTTTAGGGCATACTAAAAGCATATATACTCGTACATATAAATTTCATCCCTACTATATCCTATTTAATACAACAATCCCTCCCTACATAAATACATACAACTTACATATTTTTGGGACATACATTAAATACATACATACCAAATGGTACAAAAATACTTTATACACATTTTAAAAATTCCCCAAACCCAACACCCCCATTATTGCTTATAAAATTTCCACACGGGTACCACAGAAATTAACAACAAAAAAAAGCCAAACCCTGGGGGCAGGAACCCTTAAGGGGCCATGTGTTTTATGAAGAGAAAAAAAAATCGGGGCAACCCTATTCAGGAAACAAAGGAAAAGGGAAACCTTTAAAAATTTTTTGCCCTCTATTGCCGCATCATAAAGGTTTAAAAAAAAGGGTTAAAGGGAATTTTTGGCGGGAATGGTTTCCTCTACCTCTTATCCTCCAATTTGTAATTTTAATTCTTAATAACTATTTCGTAATTTTTTTTAAGGATTTACGCTCATTTTGCTTTAAAGGGGAAATGCCTTTTAAATTAATTTTTCAGATTAAAATAAAAACCAGAAATATGTTGAAAAAATTAAAAATCCCGGCGTTGGGGGTAATGTATTTTGTTTTTATATATATATATTAAAAATTTATTATATTATTATTATATATATATTTATGTGTTTGTGTTGTGTGTTTTTGTGTGTGTGTGTTTGTGTGTGTGTGTGTGTTTTGTGTGTGTGTTGTTTTGTGTGTGGGTGTATATTTATATTTTAATAATATTATATATATATATATATATATATATATATATTTTATTTTTATCCCCACACACAGACCCACCCACACACACACCCACACCAACACACACACACACACACCCCCACACCCCCACACACACAACAAAACCCCACCCCACACACACCCCACCACACACACACACACAACCCCACCACACCCACACCCCACCCAAAACACAAACACCCAACACCCCACACAAAACCCCAACACACACACACACACACAAAACACCCCCACACCACCACACAAACATATTATTAAAAATTCGCCCCCGCCGAAATATATTATATATTTATTTAAAAATTTTTAAAATTTTAAAAATTAAAATTATATAAAATGTTAAAATATTATATATTAAATTATATATATAATAATATATATTTTTTATATATATATCCCAATATATATATTCAATATATTACATTTTTATATACAAAATATATATATATTTTATATTAAAAATATTTTATATATATACATATATTTTATATATATATTATAATATATATTATATATATATATATATATATATAGAAGATTATTATATATTTTTTTAAAACACACACACCCCGAGTGAAAAGAGAGAGAGATGGGTTTCGAAAATTGCTTCGACAATAAAGGATGCATTGGTTAAAAATTACAAATTTGTCTGGACCAGGGTAAAACCCCCAAAACCCGCCCCAAAAATTTTTTTTTAAACGTATATTTTTTTTGGGGCCCATATCAAAAGAAAATCCTTTTGGGAAAATTAGATAGTTTTTCTATAAAACCGTTTTTTTTGAATGTTTAAAATTTCCCAAAGAGGGGGGGGGAGAAAGCGGGATATCGTAAACCTTTTTTTTCAGGCCCGTTGTTTCATCCTACAGGGCGGGAAAATGTAAGTGTTTGTGTTTGAAAATCTTTTTTTTAAAACCCGGGAAAAATTGAATTTTTCCCATTTTTTTTTGAAATATTAGTGTTTTAAAGTTTAAAAACCACTTAAAACATTGCTGGTTATCGTCCCCGCCCGAACCCGAATGACCAAAACCTTTTTTGTATTCTTCTTTCCCTAAAAACCGCCAAAAAAAACGGGGGGGTGAACGGCTAAAAAATTTTCGCACCTTCTAAACCTGCCCAAGTAACTTCGGTGCATAAAAAGCCGCTCGGTAAAGGTCCCGGAATGTTTGGTCCTTTTTTGATTTTTTTTTTTTAACACCCCATTCTTAGGGGCTTTTCTCGTAGCTGCATGGGCCCAAAGGGGGAAATTTTTTCAAACCCTCTTCATCCCTTTTGGAGTGAACCTGCCAACGACCGCCCCCTCTTCCTGGGCCCCAACGCCTCCTTATCTTCTTTTGGTCCCCTTTAAAAAAAAGGGAAAGAAAGAAAAAAGGGCAAAACCCAAAAACTCTTCACCAACCCCCCTTCCCCCCAGAAGAAAGGGCCGATAACCATGGGCCCCAAATGTTAAACCCCCACAAAGCTAAGAAACTAAGAAAGTCCGTGGTTTCCCCATATAAAAAAGCAGAAGGGTTGGGGGAAAATTCGCGAGAGAGCAACATGCATGATTGCGTCAGCTCACTGTCTGTTTTTTATTTTTTTTTTTATTTTTTTTTTTATTTGTTTTTATTATTTTTTTTCTTTTTGGCGTGGATAAACGGTATCATTTAAAAAGGGGATAATTTCCCCAAATGTGGGCAAAGAAAAACTGGTTAAAAAACCATAGATCAAAATAAGTGCAGGAAAGGAAAAACGGAAAAAAAATAGGGGATTGATCCTTAATTCGACAAAGTATAAAAAATGGAAAAACCCGGGGAGTGAGGGGGAAATCTCGTTTTGTCCAAGTTTGTTTTTTTTTATATTTTCAACTAATTACTGTTTTAAATTAAAAATAAAAGGCAAAGGGGGGGGTAAAGCTAAAAATTTAAATGGGAGATTAAATTTAAATTTTGTAAAAAAATATTCCTCTTTTTAAAGATATTTATTATCGCTTAAACAGTTTTCCCTGGGTCTCATATTTAAAATTTGGGTTTTTCTCGGGGGGTTTCCCTTTTTTCCCAAAAACCCTGGGGGGAGGCGATAATGATTTTCCCTTATCATTATTTGTATTAAAATTGATCATGACAAAAGGGCCCGCAGCATTTTTCTAAAAATATATTTTTGTTGGATATTAAAAAAAACCCGGGTCGAATTATTTTAAAATGTATATTTTATTATATATTTTTATATATATTATTAAAATAAAATATATATATATAAAATCCAGAAAAGCAGCAACAGACAACAAAAAACCGAGAGACAGACAGGGAACGACACAACAGCACAAAACCCCACACAATATAGATAATCCAAAGATAAACACACAAATGAAAAAGGGGGGGAAAAAGGGTAGGAAAAGGGTTTATACAAAGGAAAACGGAAAAAGGGGAACAGAAAACAAACTATGAAAGGGCTTTGGGAAAAACCCGCAAAAAAGATAGAGAAAACAGGGAAAATTTAAATAAATAAAAACATTTTTGGGAGAATTTCCGGGTCAGGGAAAAAGTCGCTAAATTCCCTTTGAATGAAATTTTGGGGGAAAATTCTCTTGATGATGGGCCTTTTTTCCCACAGCTCCAAACACATGTCCAAAGGAAAAGAGTTTTGGAAAAAAATTAAAACCCAAATTTAATTTTGCTGCAAAAACAATTAAACAAACAAAGAAAATTGCTTTCCCCCCTTCCCCAGCCCTGGATTAAGTCAAATTTTTTTACCGAAATTGATGTCAACAAAGGGCTAAAAGGGAAAACATTTTGTCTTTTAAAAATTTTCATTTTTATCCACCCACACAGCAAAAAGGGCACATAACACAGACTCACACAAAAAACCCCCCACCCCCCACACCAACAACCACACAACACCACACACACACACACACAAACACCCACACACACCCCCACACCCCACACCAACACACACACCCACACACCCATACCCCACACATAAAACACACATATTCCCCAAACCCCATTTATATAAAATAAATATATATTATATTATTATATATATATATATATATATATAAATTATAAATTATTATATAATTATGTGTTTTGTATATTTTTTTACACAACCCTTATATATGTGTGTGTGTGTGTGGTGTTTTTGGGGGTGTTTATGTGTGTGTGTGTGTTTTTGTGTGTATGTGGGGTTTTTGTGCGTGTGTGTTGTTTGAGTATGTGTGTTGTGGTTTGTGTTGTGTGTGTGTGGGTTGTGGGGTGTTGTGTGTTTTGGGTTTTTGTGTGGGGTTTTGGTGTGTGTGGTTTGGGTGTGGTGTGTGGGTTTTGTGTGGGGTTTTTGTGAAATTTTGGGGTTCCCGTATGTTGGGGTATTTTATATAAAGTTATTTTATATATTATATATATATATATATGTATATTTATGTTTTTTGTGTGTTTTTGTGTGGGTGTGTTGGGATGTGTGTGTGGGGTGAGTGTGTTGTATACTGGGCAAACATGAACAACCCACCACACACTGTATGTATGTTTGGTTTTTTTTGGGGAATTTTTCCTACATAAAAAAAACGTATTTAAAGTTAAAAATTTCTGCTGCCAATATTGACCCTTATTTCTAATGCAAAAAATGTTTTCTTTGGGATGCCACCCCACCCGTGGGGGTTTTGGGTTTTAAGGAAAACCCCCCAAACCCCCCTTTTTTCAATTTTTTCTACTACATACTTAATGGTCTTAAAAAGGCTTGGGTGTGGGTTTAATTTAATTTTTTGTTGAGGGGTGTACCGAAGTTTGAAACCAAATTTCCCTTTATTTTTATAAACACATAATTTTTAACAAAAGTAGCATATTAAATTTTTTTTTTTATTTCAGTAAAAATATGACAGGGTATTTTTTATTTTAAATCATTCAGTTCTAGGGGGATAAATTTTTTGCCTCCTTTTTCCCCCTAATAAGTCAAATAAACCCTAAAAATATATATATAGAAGGTAATTTAAAAAGTAAGTTTGGGATCGAGGCCCCCAAACCCCCACCCCCTGGTATTTTCCATTTTTTTTTTGGAACGATTTAAAAATCCCAAACCTTCCCCTTTTAAAACTCCGAATTTTCCTTTTTACACTTTTCTTTGACTTTTTGTTCCCCTTCTTTAATTAATTTTTTGGTGCAATTTAGAACTGTCCCTTTTTAAATGATTCCGTTGTTCCTCCCCGCCAAAAAGTAAATAAAAAATTTTCTGTGAAAAATGGACTTGGCCCTTTTAAAACTGCATGTGTTCGCGTCGCTAAATTTTTTTTTTCCAGAACTCTCTCTCCCTCTTTTGCAAGAAAGGAATCAAGCCGTCCTTTTACTCAGTTTCCCCCAAATTTATTGCCTATGGATTCAACATTTAAGTGATTCAAACCCCAACATTTCAACACTCACTTTCAGTAAAATGAATTTTCTTAAAAACCCGCCCAAAGAAAATGCCTTTTTTTTTGTGGGGCGAAGCCGGGGCCCTACAAAAGGGCGTGGGCATCCCGCTGCTTTCAATTAAAGGCAACCAGCCATATTTACAGTGATTTTACAATTTTTTCTGCATTATTTTTAACACCATATTTTGGGTATACTGGAAACCCCCCAAACAAAATATGCAAATAAAATTTTTTTGTTTTAGTATTTAGTTTTGGGTCTGTTTGGGGTCCGCACTGTCAATTATTATAAACAATGCCCCACAACCCCACACGACACCACACACACACACCCCCACCACCACACACACACACCCCCACACCAACAAAAAAGCCACACACACCCAAACAAACACACACACCACACAGACATACTTGGTGGAAAAAACCCACAACTCAAAAACTAAATTTAATTTTAAGTTTCGAAAACCACTCGGGCTCCATCTTTTTTGGTCTTTAATTTCCCGGGGGAAACTGTAGTCTCTTTTTTAGTAATCTTTGTTTTTTCACTATAGGGTTTTTTTTACTATATATATATTATATATATTATATAAAATATTTATATATTTTATATATATTATTTAAAATTTTTATATTAATATATTTTATATGTATTTTTTAATATTTATATATAATAAAATATATATATATATATATATTTATATATATATTTATATTTAAAAATTTTTAATTATACAGTTTAATATTTTTGTTATTTTATATGTTTATTATTATTATTATATATAATTTTATCTATATATTTTAATTTTATATATTTATATATTATATATATATTAATTTTAATATATATTTTAGAATATATTTTTTTTACTCAACCAAAATAATAATAAAAAAGGCGGAATAGATAGATTAAGAAAGATCGATAGAAATTTAAATATAGCCTTTTAAAAAAATTTTCTATATATTTATGTATGTCATATAAAAATAATCTATATATAATTATATAAATATATATTATATATAAAAATATTTTTTATTTTGACATAAAATAAAATAAAATTTTTTTTTCTAAACCCAAATTGAGTCACAAAGGTTTATAAAGGAATTCATTAGTAAATACATCTTTCTATATATTTATGTAAAGTCAAAATAAAATTTCAAAATTTTTAAAATATTTTAATATTATATATATAAAATATATAAAATTTTTATATTTTAATATATTTATGTATTTATATATATGTTGTAAAAATATATATATATCTTAAAAATAATTTTAAAATTATATTTATGGATATGTAAAATTTTTATATATTCTAATTTTATATTTTAAAATATATAAATACACACCCACCAAACACCAAAAACACACACACACACACCCCCCACCCCACAACCCCACACACACAACCCCACACCACCACACCAAAACACACCACCCACACACACCCCACACATTACAATATATAGATAGATAGATAGATTAAAAGGGTAGAAAAGATATGTTAAAATTATAAATTTTATTACATATATTTTAAACTATTTATTTTTATTACAAAACACACCACCCCCACACACACACACACACACACACAACATTTTATAATATATATCCCATATTTTTATATATATATTTTATATTATATAATAATATATATATTTATTTATATATACATTATATATATATATATATTAATTTTAAATATATATTTATATATATATATATATATTATATTATATTATTATATATATATATATATATT
>NW_023640166.1:0-11526 GCF_015228065.2 Penaeus monodon
TATTATTATTATTATTAAATTATTATTATTACTATTATCTAATTATTATTCATCCCAAAATTATTCGTTAATAACAATAATATTAAGAGAATATAATATAATAGCTATGGTTATAATATTGTTTAGATATATGTTATTATTATCATTTATTATGTAGTATAATTCAAAAAAATTATTAAAAGTATAATTAAGTAAACGATATAAGAAGTAATGATATAATTATATTATAAATCGTTTAGTTATATATTGTTATTATATTATATTGTGTTATTATATTATTGCAAATATATATATCAAAATACAATAAAGTAATAATAATGATACAAATTTGCAATAATGATATAAATTGAAAAAATTATAATGTGATTATTGATGATAATGATGATATTACGATATATTGGTGGATTAATCTTTGCAAAAATATATTAATAACTGCAATTTGCAAAAATAATATAAAAAAAAATGATAAAAACTTTCCCAAAAGATGAAAACTGAATATATGATGAAATATATATGAGAGTTAACGATAATAATGATTTTTCATTATATGGTGATTACGGAATTTGGGGTCCAAAATGATAAAAATACCAGAATGTATTAATATAAACATTAAATGAAAAAGTGGAAAAAGCGAATTTTAAATAAAAACAGGAATTTTGAAATTCTTGGTTTTCATTATTAGTTATTAATGATAAAATTACCAGATTATTATATACATTATGTTTAAAATGAATGAATTTTATATATTTGAATATTATAATTATTATTATATATATTAATTATTATATATTAATATTATAATATAAATAATATATAGTATAATATAATGCCAAAATCTATTTATTGTAATATAAAATAATAATATAATAAGTATATAATATGCTAGTGTTATATATTGTTATAGTATTTATTGTTATTATTATCATTATTATTATTGTTGTGGTTATTAGTATTATTGCAAAAATATATACTATAACTCCAATAATTGCAATAATAATGATAACAATTGCAATAATGATGATATAATTGCAATAATGCTGATAATGATTATGATATGATGATATGAGGATAATGATGATGCTAACGTAATAATGATGATATAATGATGATCATGATGATGATAATACAGGAATTGTGTCCTATATAATATAAAAAAGGTATAAGAAAACATTCCCAAAAGTCGAAAAAGCGGCAAAATCTAGCGAAATATAGCCTTTTGAGAGTGTACTAAAAAGGACGTTTTTTCGATTTCTTTGTGATTTCGGCATTATAGGGTAATAATGATAATAATTACCATAATTGTATTAATCATAACACTCATGTATGATAAATTGCGAATAAAGAGAATTTTTGAATAACATTTAATATTTATTACATTATTATTAGTATTATTATTAATTATTATTATTATTATTATTATGATTATATTATTATTATTTATTTATTGATTATTACTATTATCGTAATTATTAAGTATCATTGCCCAAAAAATCTATTATTCTGTAATAATACAATAATAATAATAAGTATAAGTTACATAATAATAATGCTAGTGGTTATATATTGGGTTTTAGTAATTATTATTGTTATTATATCATTATTATTATTTGTACTGTAGTATAATTTGCAAAAATAATTAATTATACAGTACTAATTTACAGTAATAACGATACTATGAGATAATGATATAAATTATTATTATAAAATCGTTATAATTGTTTATTATTCTTGTTATTACTATTATTATTGTTGTGGTTTTAGTATTATTGCAAAATATATACTATACCTCCAATAATTGCATAATAATGAATAACAATTGCAATAATGATGATATATTGCAATAATGATGATAATGATTGATGATAATGTGATATGATGATAATGAATGATAACGATATAATTATGATAATCATTAGAATGATGCTATAATAACAGAGAATTGTGTCCATATATAATGTAAAAAAGGTATAAGAAAAACTTCCCACAGTCGAAAAAGCGCAATCTAGCGAATATAGCCTTTTGAGAGTGTACTAAAAAAAGACGTTTTTTCCGGGCGATTTCTTTGGTGATTTTGGCAATTATTAGGGTAATATGAATAATATTACAGAATTGTATTATCATAACAATATTGAATGATCAAAGTGAAGAATAAAGAGAATTTTTGATAAATTTGAATATTATTAAAATTATTATTATTATTATTATTATTATTATTATTTTTATTATTATTATTATTATTATTATTATTTATTATTTATTATTATTATTACTATTCTTAATTTAATTAGTAAATCATTTCCAAAAAATCTATTATATATGTAATAATAACAATCATAATAATAAGTTAAGTATAATAATAATAATGCTAGTAGGTTATAATCTTGTTAATAGTATTATTATTGTTTTTATTATTATCATCATCATTCTTTGTTCTGGTAGTATAATTGCAAAAATAATTATTATAACAGTATAATTCAGTAAACGTACTATTAAGATAATGAATATAAATTATTAATTTACAATCGTTATGATTGTTATTATTATTGTTATTACTATTATAATTGTTGTGGTTTAGTATTATTGCAAAAATTATATACTATAACTCCAATAACTTGCAATGATACTGATAACAATTGTAATAATGATGATAATATTGCAATAATGAGGATAAGGAAAAAAAAAAAAAAAATGATGCATAAAATGATGATAATGATGATAATGTGATGAAACGATAATAATGATGATAATCATGATATGATGATGGATAATAACAGGAATTGTGCTCATATATAATTAAAAAATGGTATAAGAAAACCATTCGCCAAAAGTCAAAAAGCGGCAAATCTAGTCGAAATATAGCCCTTTTGAGATATACTCCAAAATGACGTTTTTTCGATTTCTTTGGTGATTTTGGCAACTATTAGGGTAATAATGAATATACTTACCAGAATTTGTATTAAATCATAACAATAATGATGATAAAAGTGAGAATAAGAGAATTTTGATAACATTTGAATATTATTAAAATTTATTATTATTATTATTGTGATTATTATTATTATGATTATTAGTAGTATTATTATTATTATTATTATATATTTTATTATTATTATTTATTATACTATTTCTTACATTATTAGTATCATTGCCCAAAAATCTATTATATCGTATAATACAATAATAATAATAATAAGTATAAGTATAATATAATAATGCTAGTGGTTTATATATTGTTTCTTATATTCTTTATTGTTAGTATTTATCAAGTAGTATTAATTTGTACTGGTAGTATAAAATTTGCAAAAATAATTATTATAACAGTAATAATTACATAATACGATACTATGAAGATTTAATGATATAATTATTATTTATAACATCGTTATTATTGTTATTATTATTGTTATTACTATTATTATTGTTGTGGGTTTATTATAATTATTGCAAACATAATACTATAACTCAATAATTGCAATATAAATGATAACAATTGCAATAATGATGATAAAATATTGCATATATGATGAAATGATGATGTAATTATGTTAATTGATGAAATGATGTGATAACGATAATATGATGTATCATGATAATGATTATATAATAACAGGACTTTGGTCCCATATATATATATTAAAAAAGGTATAAGAAAAACATTCCCAAAAGTCGAACAAAAAGCGGCAAAATCTAGCGAAATATAGATTTTGAGAGTATACTCCCAAAATGACGTTTTTTCGATTTCTTTGGTGATTTCGGCAATTAATTAGAGTAATAATGATAAATTATCCAGAATTTTTATTAATCATCACAATAATGATGATAAAAGTGGGAATAAGAGAATTTTGTAACATTGAATATTATTACAATATTATTATTAGTATTATTTTTTATTATTATTATTATTATCTTCATTATTCTTATTATTATTATTATTATTATTATTATTATTATTATTACCTATTATCTAATTATTAGTATCATTGCCAAAAAATCTATAGATCTGTAATAATACAATAATTATAATAAGGTAATAAAGTATAATAATAATATGCTAGTGGTTATAATATTGTTTATTAGTATTATTTGGTTATTATTATCATTATTTTATTTGACTGAGTAAAATTGCAAAAATATTTGTATAAACAGTAATAATTACAGTACTAACGCTACTAATTAGATAATTATATAAATTATTATTATACAAAATCGTTATTAATTGTTATTATTATTGTTATTACTAATTAATTATTTGGTTGTGGTTTATTAGTATTTTTGCAAGAATATATACTATAAGCTCCAATAAGTGCAGGATAATCATGATAACAATTGCATATGATTGATAATAATTGCAATAAGATGATAAGGATGATGATTAATGATGATAATGTGATGATAACGATAAAAATAATGGATGATAATCATGATATGGAGGATGATAATAACAGGAATTGTGTCCGATATATATAATAAAAAAGGTATAGAAAAACATTCCCAAAAGGCGAAAAAGCTGCACATCTAGCGAAATATAGCTTTTGAAGTATACTTCCAAAATGACGTTTTTTTTCGATTTCTTTGTTGCATTTTTGGCAATTATTAGGGTAATACTGATAATAATTCACCAGAAGTTATTAATCATAACCATAATGATGATAAAAGTGAGAATAAGAGAATTTTGATACCATTTGAATATTATTAAATCTTATTATTATTATTATTATTATTATTATTTATTATTAATTATTATTATTATTATTATTACATTATTACTATTATCTTACTTATTAGTATCATTGCCCAAATTCTATTATAGTCTGTATAAAAACATATAGTAATAAGTATAGTAATAATAATAATATGCTAGTGTTATATATTGTTATTAGTATTATTATTGTTATTATTTCTTATTATTATTTACTGGTAGTATAATTGCAAAAATAATTATTATCACGATATAATTACAGTATAACGATACTAATTAACGATAATGATATAAATATTATTATAAATAGTTATTATGTATTATTATTGTTATGTACTTTATTATTGTTGTGGTTATTAGTATTATTGCAAAAATATATACTATAACCTCCATAATTTGCAATAATATGATAACAACTGCAATAAATGGATGAAATAATGTCAATAATGATGATAATGATGATGATATGATGATATGATGATAATTATGACTGATAACGATAATAATGATGATACTCCGGATAATTATGAGATATAACAGGAATTGTGGCCCATATTAATATAGAAAAGGTTAAGAAAACATCCCAAAAGTCGAAAAGCGCAAAATCCTAGCGAAATATAAGCTTTTGAGAGATACTCCAAAATGACGTTTTTTTCGATTTCTTTGTGATTTCGGCAATTATTAGGGTACTAATGATTAATAATTACCAGAATTGTATTAATCATAACAATCTGATGATAAAAGTAAGAATAAAGGAATTTTGATAACATTTGAATATTTAAAATGATTTTATTATTATTATTATTTATTATTTTTTTTATTATTATTATTATTATTATTTTACTTATTATTATTATTTTATTATTATTATTATTATTATTATATTATTAATTATTATTATTATTATTATTACTATTATCTCAATTATTAGTATCATTGCCAAAAACTCTATTATATCTGTAATATAACAATAATAAATAATAGTATAAAGTATAATACTAATAATGCTCAGTGGTTATAATATTTTATTAGTATTATTATTGTTATATTATCATCTATTATTATTTGTACTGGTAGTATACTTGCAAAAATAATTATTTAACAGTACTTAATTACAGTATACGATACCAATTAAGATATGATATAAATTATTATTAATAGAAATGTCGTTATTATGTTATTATTATTGTCCTTACTATTATGATTTTGTGGTTATTATTATTATTGCAAAAGATATATACTATAGACTCCAATAATTGCATAATAATGAGAACATTGCATAATATGATAATTTGCAATAATGATTGGATAATATTATGATAATGATGAGAAGGATGTAATGATAGATGATAACGATAATAATGATGATATGGATGATAATATATGAAACGATAATAATGATGATAATCATGGATAATGATGATGATAATAACAGGAATTGTGTCCCATATAATATAAAAAAGGTTTAAAGACAACTTCCAAAATCGAAAAAGTGCAAATCTAGCGAAATCTAGGCCTTTGAGAGTATACTCCAAAATGACGTTTTTTTTCGTGATTTCTTGGGTGATTTCGGCAGTTTTATTATTAGGGTAATAATGATCATACTTACCATAATTGTATTCATCATAACAAATAATGATGATAAAAGTGAGAATAAGAGAATTTTTGATAACATTTGAATATTATGAAAATTATTATTATTATCATTATTATTATTTTTATTACATTATATTTTTTATTATTATTATTAGCTGATATTATCTTAATTATTATATCATTGCCCAGAAATCTATTATATCTGTAATAATCACAATAATAAATATAAGTATGAGGTCTGATACATATATGCTAGTGGTTATAATATTTTTATTAGTATTATTTTGTATATTATACTATTATCATTATTATTATTTGTACTGGTAGTATATTGCAAAATAATTATTATCACGTAATAATTACCGTAATCCATACTAAGTTAAGATAATTAATATAAATTATTATTATAAAATCGTTTTTTCAATTGTTATTATTATTGTTATTACTATTATTTTGTTTGTGGTTTCTTAGGATTATTGCCCAAAGTATATACTATATACTCCAATAATTGCAATAATAATGATCAATTGCAATAATGATGATAATAATTGCAATAATGCATGATATGATATTGATAATGAGATTAATGATGATATGATGATGATAACGATAATCATGATGATAATCATGATAATGATGATGATAATAACAGGAATTGTGTCCATATATAATATAAAAAGGTATAAAGAAAAACATTCCCAAAAGTCGAAAAGCGGCAAATCTAGCGAAAATATAGCATTTTGAGGAGTATAACATCCAAATGACGTTTTTTAGATTCTTTGTGTGATTTCGGCAATTATTATGGTAATAATGATAATTAATTACATAATCTTATTAATCAAAAAAATAATGATGATAAGAGTGAATAAAAGAGAATTTTGATAACATTTGAATATTATTAAAATTATTATTATTATTATTATTATTATCATTATTATTATTATTTATTCATTATTATTATTATCATTATTATTACTATTATCTTAATTATAGTATCATTGCCAAAATCTATTTATCTGTATAATCACACTAAATAATAATAAGTATAAGTTAATATAATATGCTAGTGGTTATAATTTGTTATTATTATTATTATTGTTATTATTATATTATATATTATTTTGTACTGGTAGTATTTTGCAAAATCTATTATTATAACAGTAATAATTACAGTAATAACGATACTAATTCAAGTAATGATATAATTATTATTTACAATTCGGTTATTAATTGTTATTATTATGGTTTATTAAACTATTATTATTGATTGTGGTTATTAGTATTATTGCAAATATATACTATAACTCGAAAATAATTGCATAATAAATGATAACAATTGCAATAATGATGATAATAATTGCAAAATTATGTAATGAAGGATGATATGATGATAATGAGGATAATGATGATGATAACGATAATAATGATGATAATCATGATTATGATGATAATTAATAACAGGAATTGTGTCCATATATAATAATAAAAAAGGTTATAAGAAAAATATTCCAAAATTCGAAAAGACGCAAAATCTAGCGAAATATAGCCTTTTGCGGTATGCCTCCAAAATGACGTTTCCTCCGATTTCTTTGGTGTTTCGGCAATTATTAGGGTAATAATGATAATATTACCAGAATTGTATTTAATCATAACATAATGAATGATAAAAGTGAGATAAATTAATTTTTGATAACATTTGAATATTATGAAAATTGATTATTATTATTATTATTATTATTTTATTATTATTATTATTATTATTATTATTATTATTATTATTATTATTACATTATCTTTAATTATTGTATCATTGCCAAAAATCTATTATATCTGTAATAATAACAAATGATAATAATATATAAGTATAATAATAATCTGCTAGTGGTTATAATTTGTTATTAGTATTATTATTGTTATTATTATCATTATTATTATTTTGTACTGGTAGTATAATTGCAAAAATAATTATTATAACAGTAATAATTACAGTAATAACGATACTCATGAAGATATGATATAAATTATTATTATAAAAATCGTTTATTTCTTGTTATTATTATTGTTTATTACTATTATTATGTTGTGTTATTAGTATTATTGCAAAATATCTACTATTAACTCCAATAATTGCAATATAAGGTACAATTGCAATAATGATGATAATAATTGCAATAATGATGATATGATGATGAATAATGATGATAATGAGATGATAACGATAATATTGATGATATCATGATAATGCTTATGATAATACAGGAATTGGTGTCCATATATAATATAAAAAAGGATAAAAAAACAGTACCCAAAAGAAAGTCTAAAAAGCGGAAAAATCTAGCGAAATATAGCCTTTTGAGCGTGTACTAAAGGACGTTTTTCGATTTCTTGGTGATTTCGGCAAATTATTAAGGTAATAATGTAATAATTACCGAGAATTGTATTAAAATCATAACAATTATGATGGATAAAGTGAGAATACAGAGAATTTTGATAACAATTTGAATATTATTTAAATATTATTATTATTATTATTATGATTATTATTATTATTATTATTATTATTATTATTATTATTATTTTATTATTATTATTAGTACTATTATCATTAATTAATTAGTATCAATCATTGCCCAAAAATCTTATTTATCTGTAATAATACCACTAATATAATAGTATAAGATCTAAAATATGCTAGTGGTTATAATATTGTTTTATTAGTATTATTATTGTTATTATTATCATTATTATTATTTGTACTGTGTAGTATAATTGGCAAAAATAATTATTAATAACAGTAAATAAGTACAAGTAATAACGATACGATTAAATATACTGAATTAAATAATTGATTATAAAATCGTTATTATTGGTTATTATTATTGTTAATACCTATTATTATTGTTGTGGTTATTAGTATTATTGCAATATATATACTATAACTCCAATATTGCAATAATAAGATAACAATTGCAATAGAGGATAATAATTGCAAATGATTATAATGAATGAAGATAATATGATATAATTGATCGATAATAATGATGAATCATGATAATGATGATGATAATAACAGGAATTGTGTCATATATAAGATAAACATGGTATAATAAAAACATTTCCACCAAAAGTCGAAAAAGCGGCAAAATCTAGCGAAATATAGCCTTTTGAGAGTGTACTAAAAAAAAGACGTTTTTTTTCGATTTCTTTGGTGATTTCGTCAATTATTAGGGTAATAAAGATAATAATTACCAGAATTGTATTAATCTCACAATAATGTGATAAAAGTGAGAATAAGAGAATTTTGGATAACATTTGAATATTATTAAAATTATTAATTATTATTATTATTATTATTATTATTATTATTATTTTTTATTATTATTACTATTATTCCTTAATTATTAGTATCATTTGCCCAAAAATCCTATATTATATCTGTAAATAATAACAATAATAATAATAATTATCAAGTATATAAATAATATGCTAGTGGTTATAATATTGTTATTAGTATTATATTGTTATTATTATCATTATTATTATTTTGTACTGGTATTATAAAAATTGCAAAAATAATTATTATAAAGTAATAATTACAGTAATAACGATACTAATGAAGATAATGATAAATTATTATTATACAATCGTTATTATTGTTATTATTATTGTTCTAACTATTATTATTGTTGTGGTTTTATTAGTCATTATTGCAAAATTATCTATACACTCCATATTTGCAATATAATGATAACAATTGCAATAATGGATGATAATAATTGCAATAATGATTGATAATGATGATGATAATGATGATAATAATGATAGTGATAATGATAACGAATAATAATGATGATGATGATGGCTATGAGATGATAATAACAGAATTGGGCCATATATAATATAACAAAGGTATAAGAAAACATTCCCAAAAGTCGAAAAGCGAGGCTAATCTACAAATATGCCTTTTTGAGAGTGTACTAAAAAATACGTTTTTTTCGATTTCTTTGGTGATTCGGCAATTATTAGGGTAATAATGTATAATAATTACCAGAATTGTATTAATCCATAAAATAATGATGTAAAAGGTGAGAATAAAGAGAATTTTGATAACATTTGAATATTATTAAATTTTATTAATTATTATTATTATTATTATATATTATTATTATTATTATTATTATATTATATATTATTATTATTTATTATTATTATTATTTTACTATTATCTTAATTATTAGTATCATTGCCCAAAAATCTATTATATCTGTAATAATAACAATATAATAATAAGTATAAGTATAATAATAATAATGCTAGTGTTATAATATTGTTATTAGTATTATTATTGTTATTATTATCATTATTATATTTGTACTGTAGTATATTGCAAAAATAATTATTATAACAGTAATAATTACATAATAACGATACTAAGAAGATAATGATATAAATATTTATAAAATCGTTATTATGTTATTATTATTGTTATTACTATTATTATTGTTGTGGTTATTAGTATTATTGCAAAAATATTACTATAATCCAATAATTGCATAATAATGATAACAATTGCAATATGATGATATAATGCAATAATGATGATAATGATGTATGATAAATGATGATAATGATGATGATAACGATAATAATGATGATAATCATGATAATGATGATGATAATAACAGGAATTGTGTCCATATATAATATAAAAAAGGTATAAGAAAACATTCCAAAAGTCGAAAAGCGGCAAAATCTAGCGAAATATAGCCTTTTGAGAGTGTACTAAAAAGGACGTTTTTTCGATTTCTTTGGTGATTTCGGCAATTATTAGGGTAATAATGATAATAATTACCAGAATTGTATAATCATAACAATAATGATGATAAAAGTGAGAATAAAGAGAATTTTGATAACATTGAATATTATTAAAATTATTATATTATATTTATATTATTATTATTATTATTATTATTATTATTATTTATTATTTATTATTATTATTATATTATCTTAATTATTAGTATCATTGCCCAAAAATCTATTATATCTGTAATAATAACCATAATAATAATAAGTATAAGTATAATAATAATAATGCTGGGTTATAATTGTTATAGTATTATTATGTTTATTATCATATATATTGTACTGGTAGTATATGCAAAATAATTATATACAGTATAATTACAGTATAAGATACAATGAGTAAGTTATTATTGTTATTATTATTT
>NW_023640167.1:2500-11525 GCF_015228065.2 Penaeus monodon
AATAAATAATAGAAGTAATGATAATAATGTTGATGAAATAGATAATGATGATGATGATGATGATGCTAACAATAATAATGATAGTAACAATAATAATTTAAAATAATAATAATAAAATAAAATGATAATAAAAATAGATAATAATAATAATAATAATGCTAATAATGATAATAGTTATGATGATGATGATGATAATAATGATAATTATAGAAATAATAATAATAATATTTGATAATTTGGATTGTAAGAAAAATTAGTAATAGTAATAATAATGGTAATAATAGTAAAACAATAAAAATAATGATAATAATAATAATAATAATAATAATATAATAATAAATATAATAATAATAATAACAATGATGATGATGATGATAATAATGATAATTATAGAAATAATATAATATATTATTATAAATAATGGTTATTATCATAATAACAATAATAATTGTAATAACAATAACAAAAATGAAATAATAATAATGATACTGATAATGAAATATAAGAACTACAATGATGAAAAGGATAATAAAAATTAACAATTATAATAATAATAATCACAACAACAATACTACAACTACTATTATTATTATTATCCTTACTATTATTATTATTACTATTATCATCATTATCATTATCATTTCTTAATGATATTCAGTGAATCGAAAATCATCTACTCTTACTCAAAGTCCGTTTAATACACATGAACAAATGAATGTAAGATCCAAATTCACAACCTTACTTTAACACACTCGATTTTGTTTTCTTCACGTAAATGTATGACGTGTATAAGTCATACATATATCTAGAAATAAAGATACATGTTTTTTTTAATCCTTTGGGTATACTGAGAAGCAAATATATTATCCTGTATGAATTAATTTTTACTTCTAGTTATTAATTCATGATGACTGCTTGCTATGCATTAAATCTGTCGTGATATACAGAGCGAATAATGAACAAATTTATATATACGGTTGTCGAGGCGAATGTACTGCACGAAACTGTATGAAAAGTTTACAGAACAAGTTAACTTCCAATGTCTGTTTTAGTCTATGCGCCATGATTGATGGTGAAGGGGAAAGTGGAGTTTCCATATCATGTTCAGAACACCAGAGTTTAGCGCTTGAATGTATCATCAGTTTCCAGCTACATATCAGGTGATTCAGACATCGATTGCTGATCTATATACATGTTATGAATGAGTTAGGATTTGGGGCTCTTCTCATACGTGGTATTTTATTTTTGAAAATATTATTGAGTTGCAAAGGTGAGCGAACTGATGATTACTATTTTTAAACTGGAATAAATGATTGTATTTATATCACCTCGTCTCTTCAAGTTACAGATGAAAAAGTGCCGAGAAAAGCTGGAGTGAAAAATGAGCTAATGGGAAATTGTGAGAAGAGACAATTACACTTTCTTGGTCATATACTACTTACTGCTTACCTGGAAGAGTAGATGGAATAAGAGCTAGACTAAGACAAGGATGAAATGCAAGGATAGTTTAACTGATAGAGTGGTGGAAGTTACAAATTGGTTGATTTAGTCAGATTAGCAGATGACAGAAGGGAATGGAGATTCGTGATCGCTAACGTCACAAGACAGGCGCCACGAGAAGTCTCTTTATGTAGATTCATAAAAGCCTTAGCGTGGTCTAACATTCAGAACTTGAATACTATCTATCTATCCATCTATCTATCTATCTATCTATCTATCTATCTATCTATCTATCTATCTATCTATCTATCTATCTATCTATCTATCTATATAAATTATGTATGTGTTAGTGTGTGTGTGTGTTTGTGTGTGTGGTGTGTGTGTGTGTGTGTGTGTGTGTGTGTGTGTTGTGTGTGTGTGTGTGTGTGTGTGTGCGCGCGCGCGCGCGTGCATATATCTCTCATTCTCTCATGCTTTTTCTTACGGCAGGTCCTTTTTAGCATCCATGTTCTCTATAACTCTCTATCCTCTGTTCTTCTCTTATGTTGGCATGACCATCTCTCTTAATGCACTCAGCATGTTAAATTTTTTTCCTTACCCTCGATATTTTACCAGTTATTCTTCCTTCATCCACCGTCATCAACCCATTCCCACGTAACGCATGTCCAATCCATCTCTCTTTGTTTTTGTTTTTTTTTTTTTTTTTTTTGTTTTTGTTTTTTATCGATTGTTTATTCCCCTCCCATCGCTGGCAACACTTTTTTTATCGGTTTTCCTCTCTATCCAGCCATTTTTTTTTCAAACTCTCCAAACCCTATTTCCAAAGCCCTTACTCTCTGTATCATGTCCGTTTTCATTGTCCATGTCTCTGATACATGCAGGAGCACACTCTAGACCAGCTTTCAAAATATTTTTCTTTAACTCTGACTCATATTCCAGCTGACAGTTTCTTTCTTCTGCTAAAAGCTGCCTTTGCCACTGCAGTTCTGCCTCTAATTTCTGTATTACATTTTCCATCAAAAGTTATTCGTGATCCCAAAATGAAACTTACTTAATCTATTCTTTTTTCTTCTCTTTTTTTTTACCTTTAGGTGATATTCACACCACCTTGATTAGATATTGCCATAACCTTTGTCATCTTCACACTGATCTTCATTCCATATCAATGTGATACCATATTTCTCTACCCACTGTCTTCTGTAAACCGTTCTCAGTTTCAGCAACCATGCCTTGACCATTTTCAAACCTTACTCTTTTAATAAATTTTCCTTCATCATTCACTCCTTCACTGATGCCATACAAGCCTTCTGCCATCATCCTTTCTCCATGGATTGAAATAACAGAGAAGACTCCTCTGCCAATTGTGTATGGATCTGATTCTTCATCCATAACTCTGACCACTGACTTTTGCTTCATTGCATAATTCACAAATCAATTTTCTATCACGCCAGTATATTCCAAGGGCTGGCAAATATCCAGCATCTTAATCTAGTCCATCTATCGAAGATTTTCTCATTGCCCACACTGCAGACATAGATTCCTTTCCGTGATCTGATACCATTTCACAAATCATATGCATGACTCCGATTGCATCCCTGGTACCACAACCTCTTTTAAAACCAAACTGTTTTGTTCATGCCATCCCTAGCCTTCCCTTCAACTCTTTTATTCATTACCCTAGGTAAGATTTTTGATGCATGTGTTATTGGGGTGATGGTTCTGTATTCCCCACATGAAGATGCATTTCATTTGTTTGGCAACGGTACCATGACTGTCTTTGTGAATTCCCGCTGACCAGACACCTTCGTAAGTTCTCTTGCATAAGTCATCTGGCTGTGATGTTCCTTGCTCACCCAAGTTCTTCCAAAACTCTGCTGGGAAACCATTCACCCTACAGCCTTCCCATTTTTTGATCCGTTTATTACTGTCTTAATTTCGTTATCTAATAGCTCTGAACCTCATTCCTCTCTCTCCTCTCTCTCTCTACTCTCTCTCTCTCCCTCTCACACACTCTCTCTCTCTCTCTCCTCTCTCCTCTCTCTCTTCTCCCTCAGAGGTTTTACTTCACTTCACATAACATCTCAATGTATTGTTTCCATCGATCCTTGATGTCATCATTTTCCGTCAAAAGGTTGACATTCTCACTTTCACTACCCCCCCCCCCCACCCTGTCATGTTCATTAAGCTTTTTTGCTCTACTGTACAAGAGATCTGATCTACCCTTTTTATCTTCACATTTTTCTTTTCCACCACTCTTTTCTTGCCTTAATTTGTTGATCAGTTTTTCTACTTTCTTTGCCTTCCTCAGTTTGCTACATTCTTCCAATTCCTCCTTTCATCCATTTTCCTTATCATCCCCTCAGAGACACATAGCATCTTTGCTGACATACATTTTTTGTATCTAATTGCAGTCTTTGCATTTTCTAACACTGCCTCTTTCAGGCATTTCCAGTTGCACTCAATACTATCTTCCTCTTTTATTCTCCTTGATCTTTTCACTTATTTTATTCTTGAAACTCTCACTTCTAATCTCCATATGTTCTAATCTTTTCATTCTCTCTCTGACTTTCTTTAAAGTAACCACCTGGCTAATAACTACTAAGTTCTGTTCAGAATCTGCATCTGCTGCGGGATAACACAAGTATTCTTGACAGTTATTCTTTGTACATACACATAATAGATACATACATATACACACAATAATACTGTATATATATATTATATATATATATTATATATATTATATATATAAAATATATATATATATATATATATATATATACAGTATTATTGTGTGTATATGTATGTATCTATGTATGTGTATGTACAAAGAATAACTGTCAAGAATACTTGTAGTTATCCCGCAGCAGATGCAGATTCTGAACAGAACTTAGTATTATTAGCCAGTGGTTACTTTAAAGAAAGTCAGAGAGAGAATGAAAGATTTAGAACATATGGAGATTAAAGTGAGAGTTTCAAGAATAAAATAAGTGAAAAGATCAAGGAGAATAAAAGAGGAAGATAGTATTGAGTGCAACTGGAATGCCCTGAAAGAGGCAGTGTTAGAAAATGCAAAGACTGCAATTAGATACAAAAAATGTATGTCAGCAAAGATGCTATGTGTCTCTGAGGGGATGATAAGGAAAATGGATGAAAGGAGGAATTGGAAGAATGTAGCAACTGAGGAAGGCAAAGAAAGTAGAAACAACTGATCAACAAATTAAGGCAAGAAAGAGTGGTGGAAAAGAAAATGTGAAGATAAAAAGGGTAGATCAGATCTCTTGTACAGTAGAGCAAAAAAGCTTAATGAACATGGCAGGTGGGGGGGTGGGGGGTAGTGAAAGTGAGAATGGCAACCTTTTGACGGAAAATGATGACATCAAGGATCGATGGAAACAATACATTGAGATGTTATGTGAAGTGAAGTAAAACCTCTGAGGGAGAAGAGAGAGAGAGAGAGAGAGAGAGAGAGAGAGAGAGAGAGAGAGAGAGAGAGAGAGAGAGAGAATGAGGTTCAGAGCTATTAGATAACGAAATTAAGACAGTAATAACGGATCAAAAAATGGGAAGGCTGTATGTGTGAATGGTTTACAAGCAGAGTTTTGGAAGAACTTGGGTGAGCAAGGAACATCACAGCCAGATGACTTATGCAAGAGAACTTACGAAGGTGTCTGGTCAGCAGAATTCACAAAGACAGTCATGGTACCGTTGCCAAACAAATGAAATGCATCTTCATGTGGGGAATACAGAACCATCACCCCAATAACACATGCATCAAAAATCTTACCTAGGGTAATGAATAAAAGAGTTGAAGGGAAGGCTAGGGATGGCATGAACAAAACAGTTTGGTTTTAAAAGAGGTTGTGGTACCAGGGATGCAATCGGAGTCATGCATATGATTTGTGAAATGGTATCAGATCACGAAAGGAATTCTATGTCTGCGTGTGGGCAATGAGAAATCTTCGATAGATGGACTAGATTAAGATGCTGGATATTTTGCCAGACCTTGGAATATACTGGCGTGATAGAAAATTGATTTGTGAATTATGCAATGAAGCAAAAGTCAGTGGTCAGAGTTATGGATGAAGAATCAGATCCATACACATTGGCAGAGGAGTCTTCTCTGTTATTTTCAATCCATGGAGAAAGGATGATGGCAGAAGGCTTGTATGGCATCAGTGAAGGAGTGAATGATGAAGGAGAATTATTAAAAGAGTAAGGTTTGAAAATGGTCAAGGCATGGTTGCTGAAACTGAGAACGGTTTACAGAAGACAGTGGGTAGAGAAAATATGGTATCACATTGATATGGAATGAAGATCAGTGTGAAGATGACAAAGGTTATGGCAATATCTAATCAAGGTGGTGTGAATATCACCTAAAGGTAAAAAAAGAGAAGAAAAAAGAATAGATTAAGTAAGGTTTTTCATTTTTGGGATCACGAATAACTTTTGATGGAAAATGTAATACAGAAATTAGAGGCAGAACTGCAGTGGCAAAGGCAGCTTTTAGCAGAAGAAAGAAACTGTCAGCTGGAATATGAGTCAGAGTTTAAAGAAAAAATTTTGAAAGCTGGTCTAGAGTGTGCTCCTGCATGTATCAAGACATGGACAATGAAAACGGACATGATACAGAGAGTAAGGGCTTTGGAAATATGGGTTTGGAGAGTTTGAAAAAAAAAATGGCTGGATAGAGAGGAAAACCGATAAAAAAGTGTTGCCAGCGATGGGAGAGAATAAACAATCGATAAAAAACAAAAACAAAAAAAACAAAAAAAAAAACAAAAACAAAGAGAGATGGATTGGACATGCGTTACGTGGGAATGGGTTGATGACGGTGGATGAAGGAAGAATAACTGGTAAAATATCGAGGGTAAGGAAAAAATTAACATGCTGAGTGCATTAAAGAGAGATGGTCATGCCACATAAGAGAAGAACAGAGGATAGAGAGTTAGTAGAGACATGGATGCTAAAAAGGACCTGCCGTAAGAAAAAGCATGAGAGAATGAGAGATATATGCACGCGCGCGCGCGCGCACACACACACACACACACACACACACACACACACACACACACACACACACACACACACACACACACACACACACACACACAACACACACACACACTAACACATACATATTTATATAGATAGATAGATAGATAATAGATAGATAGATAGATAGATAGATAGATAGATAGATAGATAGATAGATAGATAGATAGATAGATAGATAGATGGATAGATAGATAGTATTCAAGTTCTGAATGTTAGACCACGCTAAGGCTTTTTTGAATCTACATAAAGAGACTTCTCGTGGCGCCTGTCTTGTGACGTTAGCGATCACGAATCTCCATTCCCTTCTGTCATCTGCTAATCTGACTAAATCAACCAATTTGTAACTTCCACCACTCTATCAGTTAAACTATCCTTGCATTTCATCCTTTGTCTTAGTCTAGCTCTTATTCCATCTACTCTTCCAGGTAAGCAGTAAGTAGTATATGACCAAGAAAGTGTAATTGTCTCTTCTCACAATTTCCCATTAGCTCATTTTTCACTCCAGCTTTTCTCGGCACTTTTTCATCTGTAACTTGAAGAGACGAGGTGATATAAATACAATCATTTATTCCAGTTTAAAAATAGTAATCATCAGTTCGCTCACCTTTGCAACTCAATAATATTTTCAAAAATAAATACCACGTATGAGAAGAGACCCAAATCCTAACTCATTCATAACATGTATATAGATCAGCAATCGATGTCTGAATCACCTGATATGTAGCTGGAAACTGATGATACATTCAAGCGCTAAACTCTGGTGTTCTGAACATGATATGGAAACTCCACTTTCCCCTTCACCATCAATCATGGCGCATAGACTAAAACAGACATTGGAAGTTAACTTGTTCTGTAAACTTTTCATACAGTTTCGTGCAGTACATTCGCCTCGACAACCGTATATATAAATTTGTTCATTATTCGCTCTGTATATCACGACAGATTATAATGCATAGCAAAGCAGTCACTCATGAATTAATAACTAGAAGTAAATATTAATTCATACAGGATAATATATTTGCTTCTCAGTATACCAATGGATTAAAAAAAACATGTATCTTTTATTTCTAGATATATGTATGACTTTATACACGTCATACATTTACGTGAAGAAAACAAAATCGAGTGTGTTAAAGTAAGGTTGTGAATTTGGATCTTACATTCATTTGTTCATGTGTATTAAACGGACTTTGAGTAAGAGTAGATGATTGTCGATTCACTGAATATCATTAAGAAATGATAATGATAATGATGATAATAGTAATAATAATAATAGTAAGGATAATAATAATAATAGTAGTTGTAGTATTGTTGTTGTGATTATTATTATTATAATTGTTAATTGTTATTATCCTTATCATCATTGTAGTTCTTATTATTATCATTATCAGTATCATTATTATTATTATCATTTTTGTTATTGTTATTACAATTATTATTGTTATTATGATAATAACCATTATTTATAATATATTATTATTATTATTTCTATAATTATCATTATTATCATCATCATCATCATTGTTATTATTATTATTACCATTATTATTACTATTACTAATTTTTCTTACAATCCAAATTATCAAATATTATTATTATTATTTCTATAATTATCATTATTATCATCATCATCATCATAACTATTATCATTATTAGCATTATTATTATTATCATTATTATGTTATTATTATTATTATTATTATTATCTATTTCATCAACATTATTATCATTACTTCTATTATTTATTTTATTGTTATTATTATCATCATAATAATAATTATTATTATCATTATAGTTATTATTATTATTGTCATTATAATTATTATTACCATTATCATCACTTTGGTTGTTGTTATTATTATTGTTGTTATTAATTATTATTAATGATGATAATGATATAATGATGACAATACTGCTAATGATAATGGTAACAGCAACAATAATATTAACAATAATAATAATAATAATAATAATGATAATAATGATGATAATACTGCTAATGATAATGGTAACAGCAACAATAATATTAACAATAATAATAATAATAATGATAATAATAATAATAATAATAATAATAATAATATAATAATAATAATAATAAAGAAATAATAATAACAATAATATAATAATAATAATAATAATGATAATAATAATAATGAAAATAGTTTATAGTAATTGTAATGATGATAACAAAAGTTATAGTAATAATGGCAATAATAATAATAATAACGATAACAAAGATAAGAATGACAAAAAATAGTAACAAGAATAATAATGATAATAGTATTAATATCAATAGTAAAGCTGTTAATCATGATGATAAAAATAATAACAAAGAAAATTATTAATCATAATGATAATAATAGTACTCCTAATAATAACAGTAATCATAACTAGAATAATTATATATAATATATAATGAAGACTAATGATGACAATGGAAAAATATATAACAATAATAAACAACTGCGGATGTTATGATAATGATATGATTGAGATAATAATACGACATATGATCTATGTATAT
>NW_023640168.1:5000-7500 GCF_015228065.2 Penaeus monodon
GAAACCCTGGCCCGTGGGCCTAGGGGATTTTCGAGACGTCCTTCTACAGCATCCAAAGGGCCCCCTTGGGTGCCGTGTGGGCCCGACGCAAATATAAAGTCGGGGAGCAGATATAACAAAGGGGCCAGAGTAAGAGAAAAAAGGCAAAAGAGAAGATGGGGGGTAATTTCCACTAGCCGGTTATTCATAACAAATTTTCGGTTTTTAAAGTGGGGTTTTTTAAATTATTTTCGTTTTTTTTTTCATTTTTGTTTTTTTTCACAAGGTAAAGAAGAAAATAGAAGAGGGAGATTCAGTAGCGTCCGCATAGACCTATTTGAAAAAACAACCATCCTGATAGATTGAGAGTGGGTAAAGGGAAAGACACGGGATCCGCGAAGATCTATTTGAACCCCAAATCGTCACCGATAGAAAAAGATGTAACTGGGGGCACAAAAGCGCAGACAAAAATTGCGGGTTAAAGAGATAAAAAACTTTACCCGGCACTAAAAACAATGAAAAGGGGCAGTTCTTTTGTCCTGCGTGTGTGAGTGAGGTGAAAGGGGTGTGTGTATGCTGTGAGTGACAGCTAGCGTTAAGAGAGGGAAAGCGAGTGAGCTACACAAGAATGAACACAAACACGAATATTACGTTCACTATAACAAACTGAAGTAAATTTGCAACTGTATTTACGATTATTTCAAATACCCCTTTAATTTAACTATAATGTAGCGACAGAATGAGCATGAATGAATGGTGGGACAAAAAAAAAATATTCGCCAAAATTTTATCAAGCAAATCTTCCGGGTCAGAAATAACTGCCGAGGTAATTCAGCTTTGCACTCAGACTTAAAAAAAACTCAAAAACGGGGGGATCCTATACCCAAAAGCCGTATATGACTGAAAACGCTCGAGCCAGGAATATAATATCCTGCCCTCTTTGCGTTCGTAATGGGGCTCGCAAAAATTTCCCGAAAGGGTATATAATTCCGAATCACACAAACGCTTGGGGGGGACCCAAAACATGCAAACGACTTCAAAAGGGTGAGAAAGGGGTGATTTAAAAAGGAATAATGATTCTAGCTTAAACCCTAGTCCTACATTTAAATTTAAAGGGCTAACCGCGGGTCACACCGACTCGAAAGGGGGCCGAAAGAACGAAAAAACTTTTTCTCTCAACGACGGGGGCGCAGATTATTGGCGTTTACGCAACCTCGGGCAATATCGGGCAATCCCGTGCACTAGTATGGGGGGAAAATCCCACCTTATCCAAATAATAAATTTTGTTACCTGCCCGTCTAGCGCCGATAGAACGGTTACCAAAAACAATGTAACAAGATATGTTTGCTTCCAAATTGAGGGAAAACCCAAATGGGCATCTGACCCTCCCCCGCCGCCACCCACCGGGAAAAAAGAAGTGAGGTCAGGTCAAGACGGAAAATTTAAACCTTTTTCTAAACCAAAGTGCCGCAAAAGAAAGAAAAGGGAAGGTCGGTCGGGGGCGAGGGTTAGGAACGAGATAAAAAGAAATGATATTTGTGATAAGTAAAATCCGAAAGCGTTAAATTTGTTGCGATGAAACAATAAAATCTCTAAAAACGAGAGAAATAATTAATTCTTAAATAACGAACGAAATTTATGTTTATTATCACATACTCGATCGCACGGAAACGATCTGAGGTGGGAAAAATAGTGGAGAACGTGCCATTTCTGTCATTAGCACCTTTTAACCCAACAAAAACAACGGTTAAAAACTGTATGGGAGAAGGAAGGGAAAAGAAATAAAAAGGGGCCCAAAAAGTGTACTTACGTGTTTTTTTCTTACCCTGTCTTGAAGCGGTCGAGCGGATTTTTTTCGGGGGGGGGGTGTGTCCTGTTGCATCCAAAAAGGGTGCAACGGCCCCGCTGCCACCACTTTTTTTAAAGGCTATGCGACTTAGTACAGGGCTGACAGGGAGCAAAAAAAACCCGTAAAGGGGAACCACGCAGACGACGTACGACTTGTCTAAGGGTCAAAAGCGCCGGTGGAGGCCACGATCAGCTGCCCAGAGGGGGGAGCTGACCTTACCGCGCTGGGCGCTTGACACGAACTCCCCCGGGGGAGGCGAGAGCTGACCCAACCCCGCGGTACTTGGCACGCTCCCGGTCAAACGAGGTCGATATAAAATGTGACCTCCCCCTCCTGAGCGGGGGGGTTTTTATTTGGGGCATTTTATCCCCGTGGAAAACGCCCGTGGGCCACTGGTAATGAAAAAAGAATTACCACACCGTAACAGAATAGAATTATCCACTCTTATACACACACCACACAACACACACAACACCACAAAACACACACACACAAAACCAGCACACACCACACATACACACAACACACACCCACACACACACACACACCACACACACACACACACACACACACCACAAAATATATAAAAATTTTATATATTATTAATAAATTATATAATATATTTTATATAAATATAAATTCATTTGTTAAAATTTTTTTTTTAAAATATAT
>NW_023640169.1:0-5000 GCF_015228065.2 Penaeus monodon
TTTTCTCTCTTTTTTTGAACCTTTGAAAATCTTTCTTTCTTTATCTCTCCCCTTTTTCATTTCTCTATTTCTCTCTCGATACTTTCTCATTTTGTCTCTCTCGATATCTTTCTTTTTCTGGGGTTTCTTTCTAATTCTCCCTTTCTCCTCTCGACTTTTTTCTAAATTTCTCTTTCTTTCCCCCCTTTCTCTTCTCGATCTGTTTTGGCTTTGTTCCCTTCTCTTGTTCTGTTCCCCCCCTTTCTTTACTCTTCCTTCTTTTTTTCCAAATCTTTCTCTCTCTCACTTCCTCCTCTCCTTCTTTTTCCTCTCTCTCTCTCTTCTCTCTCTCTCTCTCTTTCTCCTCCTCCTCCTCTCTCTCTCTCCGTGTTTTTTCTATGTTCTCTCTTCGTTCTCGGGCTTTATTTATACGTCTGTCTGTCTTCTATCGTCTGTCTGTCTGGTCCTGTCGTCTCTCTTTGTCTCTCTGTCTTCTCTCTCTCTTTTTCCCTCTCTCCTTCTCTTATATATATTATATTATATATATATATATATATATAATATATAAAATATATATAATATATTATATAATATAAATATAATATAATATATAATATAAAATATTTATAAATAATATTATATATTATATATATAATTTTATATATACATATCACACTACACACACATAACACATAAACCAAAAAATGCATACACACACCCACACAACACACAAAACACACACACACACCCCCACACACACCACCACACCCCTTTAAACAGACCAAAATATACACATACATGGAAATATTATTATCATTACCTGATCTCCATTGTAATCAATTCTTCTTTTATTATCATTCCTCTTACTACACATTTGTAAAATCAAAAATCGTCTAAAGATGTCACTTTCGTTTTTTCTTGTTTTTTCTCTTCGTTCTCTCTCTCTTAACCCCTTTTCCCTCCTCCCTCTCGTCTTCCCCCTCCCCCCCCCCTCCCCCCCGTCCCGGTCCCTTTCCCCACCCTCCTAACCCCCCCCCTCTCACCCCCACTAAAAAAAAAAGTATGATTTAATTTGTGTTCGTTTTGGAACCCCAAACTGAAGAAAGTGTAAGATGAGACTAAAAAGGAGGAGGGGGGGGTGGAGGGGGGGGGGGGGAGAGGGTGAAAAAAAAAGAGAAGGAGAGGAGAGGGTGGGGGGGGGGGGAAAAAAAGGGGGGGGGGGGCGGGATGAGGAGGAAAAGGGGGGGAAAGGATAGTCAAGTAAGGGAAAAAGGGCGAAGGGGAGGGAAGGGAGAGGGAAAAAGGGGAGGAAGGGGAAAGAAAAAGAAAAAAGGAATGGGGGTCAGCTAGGGGAAAAAAAAAGGATGATGGAAAGGAAAGGAAAAAAAAAGGGAAGAAAGGGGGGGAAAGAAGGAAGGGGGGGAGGGGCAGAAAAGGGGAAAAAAGGTAGAAAAAAAAAGGAGTTAGAAGAGGGAAAAAAGGGGGGAGTATCAGGGGAGGAAGTATAAGAAAAGGGGGGAAGAAAGGAGATGAAAAGGGGTAAAAGGGAAAAAAAAATGGGGGAAACGATATGCGAGAAAAAAAAAGGGTTAAAGAAAAAGGGGAGATAAAGGAAAAAGAAGGAGGGGAAAAATAAGTAGATTGGTGAAAAGAGCGGATGTAGGCGGGGGAAGGAAGAGGGAGAAGGACATGGCGGGGCGGAAAAAAAAATTGGAAGGAAAAAGAACGGGAAAAAAGCGAATTTGAAAAGGGAAGGGGAAGGGGGAAGGGTATTCCCCGGCAGGAGTAGTGGGCAGGAGGGAGGGGGAGGGGAAAGGGGAGGGAAGTTGGGCACAGAACGATACATTTGATGGAATAAGCTTGACCCCCCGAAGTTTGGAGGGGCGGAGGGGAAGGGGAAAAGGGGGGAATGGGGTAAGGGGAAAGAGAAGAAGGGTGTGGATTCTGATGAAGGGGGGGGGGAAAAAATGGGGGGAAAGGGGAAAAAAAGGGGATGGAGGGATAAGGGTGCAATAGGGGGGAGGGGAAGAGGGGTTGTAAAAGAAAGGAGAGAGAGAAAAAGAAGAAAAGAGCGGGGTCAGAATAAAGGGGAAAAGGGGAAAAATGGAGAGGGCTAAACGAAAAAAAGAAAAAAAAAAAAGGGGGAGAAAGAAAGAAAAGAGGGGGGTGGGGAGGTAACACGATGGGGGATACGGGGGGGGAGGAATAAGTAGGGGGGGGGGCCCAAAACGGGGGGGGGAAAAGCCATTCCTGTCAGAGAGCGCGGGCCCAAATAAAGGGGAAAGCTTTTGGGAAAATAAAAAAAGCAATGCCCCGCCGTGATTTGGCCCCCGGCTCTCGAGGAGGCAAGAAAGAGGAAAAGGAGAGGGGGGGAGATGGGGGGGGGGGGGGTGGGATGGGGGGGGAGAGGGGGAAGAGGTCGATAGAGCTCGTTGGGGGTAAGGTTTTTTTCGAGGGGGTTTAAAAGGGATTTTTCGCGGGATAGCGGCGGAGCCCCAAGGGAGAAAAAGAGAAAAAAAAAAAAGGGAAGAGAGAGAAGGAGAGAGAGAGAGAAGAAGAGAGGGAGAGAGGATGGAGAGAGAGAGAGAAGAGAGAGAGAGAGAAGAGAGAGAGGAGAGAGAAGAGAGAGAGAGAAACAGAGAAGGAAAAACAGACGATAGAAATAGAAGATAAGAGAGAGAAAGAGAGAGGAAAAGGGGGAGAGAGAGAGAGAGGAGAAAGAGAAAAAAAGAAGAGAGAGGATGAAAGAAAAAGAGGGGTATACAAAATACCCCCACACAAAACCCTTTTAAATATAATTAAAAAAAAATAAAATATAAAAATATAAAATAAATTAAAATAATATTATAACACACACACACACACACAACACCCCAAAAAATAATAATAATTAATAAATTATAAATATAGATATAAAAATTATAATAAATATAAAAATATAAATATTATGTATATATAATAAATAATATAAATATATTATAAATATAATAATTTTAAAAATTTTTTACACACACACACAAAATTTTATAACAACATATAAAAACACACTCATACACCACACACACCAGACATATAATATATATATAATATATAAATATATATATAAATATATATATATATATTATATATTAATATATAATATAATTTTTAAATATAATATATGAAATTGCCACACACACACATAATATATATATATACATACTATAGCTCTGTCTGTATAGGTATAGATAAAAGATAGACAGATAATAGATATGTACACGTACACATACACCTATACATCAATATATAATTTTAATATATAATATATATAATTATTATATATATATAAAATTTTATATATAAAATATAATATATATTATTATATAAAATATATATATTATTGCACACACACCCCAAATATATATATATATATATATATTATTAAGATTATATATATATATTATATATATATAATATATATAAAATTATATAATATAATATATATAATTACTACATAAGCTCTAGATCTAGAATGGGGTTAGATGAAAATAGACAGATAGATAGTATTCACGTACACATACACACTATAAAATTAATATATATATTATATATATATAATATATATATATTAATATATATAATATATATATATTATATAATATTAATATTAAATTGTTTTTTTTTTTTTTTTTTTTTTTTTTTTACCCCCATTCTTCCCTGCAGGCATGGGCCTCTTCGTTCATTACTGAAGGTTCAGGCATGCCACCCTTCCCTGATTTGATCCCTTTCCAATAAACCCGGGGTTTGGCCACGGCGGTGATTTCCCTACAAACTGCGCTCGATTTCAAGGCGATATGTCGTTTTCTAGGGGGCGTCGAGGTGAAGTTTTTTGCCCAAGGGAACAACGGGGGGGGGCCGTGACTCGAACCCTCGAACCATTATTATAATATATACTATATACATATATATTAATATATAAATATTATATTATATATAAATATTATTATTTTATATTAATATATATATATCATTACTTATACACTTCAGCATCTAACACACACAGACACAGACACCACACACACACACAACACACACACACACACACACACACACACACACACACACCAACCACCCCACCCCACATATATATTAAAAAAATATATATTATATATAATATATTATATTATTATTATATATATATGTGTGTGTGTGTGTGTGTTGTTGTGTGTGTGTGGTGTGTGTGTGTGGTGTTTGTGGTGTGTGTCTGTGGCGTGTGTGTTGTGTGTGTGGTGTTCTGGTCTGTGTGTGTATAGAGCATGTAAAGCACAAAACACAAACACACCCCAAAACACACATCACACACACCCCCAACAAACACCACACACCACACACCCCACACACACACACACCATAAAATATATATATATATATATATATATAAAATATATATATATATATATATATATATATTATTATATAAATAATTGTGTGGTTTGTGTGTGGGTGTGTGTGTGTGTGTGTGTGTGGTTTTGTGTTAAAGAAAATGAGAATGAAAGAGAGAGACCCGAAATTCAGTTGGGTAAAGGGACTTTTACTTTCCCCTAAATCCCCCCACGTTTTTTGGGAACTGAAGGAAGATCTTTAGTGATACTCACACATGCGTTTAATCCCCCTTCTCTTTTTTTTTTTTTTTTTATTATTCGTCTTTTCATACAGGTATTCTTTATGAAGGTTATCTCTCTCCCCTCTCTTTGTACTCTATATTAAAAAAAACCCCCTATATATATATTATATATTATTATAAATATTATTTATAATATATATAATATATATATATATAATAATATTTATATATATAATATATTAATCAATCATAGACACATTTATTGGTGTTATATATATAAATATATATATATAATAATTATTATATAATATATATATATTTTTTTTTTTTTTTTTTTTTTTTTTTTTATATTGTTTATTATTTTTTTATTATTATTATTATTATTTTTTTTTTTTTTTTTTTTTTTTTTTTTTTTTTT
>NW_023640169.1:10000-11524 GCF_015228065.2 Penaeus monodon
TCCCCGCCCACACCTGCTCTTGAAACCCAAACCCCCACTATTTTTCCCTCATCCTCTTTATCCTCCTTTATCTCCCTTTCGCTGTTAACCCTTTTCTTTTCTCGCCCTAATCCCTTTCCCTCATTTTTTTGCTTTCCCCTTTCTCATCTCCCTTTTTTCCCCCTTCTTATACTCTCCTCCCCTGAACTCCCCCTCTTCCCCCTTTTTCAACCTCCCCTTTTTTTCTATCCTTTTCTCCCCTTCTTCCCGTCCCTCCCCCCTCCTCTCCTTTCTTCCCCCCCTCTTTCCCTCTTCCCTTTTTTCTTCCCTTTTCCTTTTCCCTCTCCTTTTCGCTTTTCCCCTAGCTTACCCCCATTCCTATTTTCTTTTTTTCTTTCCCCCCCTTTCCCTTTTTCCCCTCCCCTTCCATCCCCCTTGCCTTTCCCTACTTGACTTCCCTTTTCCCTTCCCCCCTTTTTCCTATCCCGTCCCCCCCCCCCTTTCTTTCCCCCCCCCCCCCACCCTTCCCTCCTCTATCTTTTTTTTCACCCCCTCCCCCCCCCCCACCTCCCCCCCCACCTCCATCTTTTTTTAGTTCAACTTACACCTTTCTTCATGTTTTGTCTCAAACGAAAACAATTAAAACTACTTTTTTTTTTATGTGGGGATGAAGGGAGGGGGGGGTTAGGGGGGTGGGAAAGGGGACCGGGAGGGGGGAGGGGGGGGGAGGGGGGACCGAGGGGAGGAGGGAGAGGTTAGAGAGAGAGAACAAAAAGAAAAAAAAAAACGAAAGTGACATCATTGAGACGATTTTAATTTCACAAATGGTAGATAAGATGAATGATAAAAAAGAAAAATTTATTACAAAGTGATGATCAGGTTAATGAAAAAGATATTTTTATGTATGGTTATCTGTATTGTTGTTTTAATGTGTGTGTGTGGGTGTGTTGTGGTGTGTGTTTGTGTGTTGGGGTGTGTTGTGTGTGTGGTATGCATTTGTGTATGCATGTGTGTAGCAGTGTGTATGGTGTATTTATATATATATAATTATATATATATATATATATTTAAATATAATATTATATAATATATATTATATATGTATATTTTATATATATATATAAATATTAAGTATATATATATATAATATTATATATATATTATATTATTAATATATATTATATATAATTATACATAGGACACATATGGTTTTTTGGGTTTATTATATTTTTTTATATATATTAAAAAATAAAATATATATATATATATATTATTTTTTAAAAAAAAGGAAAAAGAGAGAGAGAAGAGAAGATGAGGAAGAAGACAAAGAGACAAAAGAACGACGAAACGAAAGACAGACAGATAGACAGACAGACAGACGTATAAATAAAGCCAGAGAACGAAAGAGAGAACTATAGACAAACACGGATAGAGAGAGAGAGAGAGTAGAGAGAGAGAGAGAGAGAGAGAGAGAGGAGAGGGGAGAGAGAGAGAGAGAGAGAGAGAGAGGTAGAGAGAGATAAGAAATTAGGAAAAAAAGAGAAA
>NW_023640170.1:0-15000 GCF_015228065.2 Penaeus monodon
TATATATATATATAATAAATTATATGTTTACAGCACAATTTATACTTATTTATATCGATATCGATATTGTTTTGAATTTAAAAGGCTTGTTGTATAGCAGAAACAGATAAATACCTATTAAAGTAAAATTTTTATATTTCTTCGATTTTTTGGGAGGAGGAAAGAAGGTTTATCTCACGGTCTCTGAGACGTCTTGACCCCCGCCCCCACACGCGAAAGATCGAGGAAATTGGAGGAAATTCCTGGCGGGAGAAAACACGCCGGGAATCGCCCGGAAAGCCCAGATTTTTCTTTTTTTTTTCTTGTTTTTGTGAGGGGTGGATAGATGCGGAATTTGCGGAGGAAGAATTTCCCACTGCGAAAAAGGGAAGGATCAGGAGTAGAAATAAAAAGGGAGGTGAGATAAGTTCTGAAAGGAAGGATTGAACACTTTAAAACGCAAAAAAACCGAAAGTTACTAGGGGAAAGGGGTGGGGCCAACACCAACACACACACCCCAAAACACAACCCCACACACACACACACACAAAAAAAAAAAAAAACAACACACACACACACAAAACAAAAAATATATATAAATAATAATATAATTTATATATTTAAAATATATTAATTATATGTATGTGGTGTGTTGTTGTGGTGGTGTGTTTATATAAATATCTAATCATCTATCTATATAAATCTATTTTTCTATCTATTATATATTTTATGTACAATTTACTGGCAATCATATTTTTATTATAATAAATTTTTATATTAATATATATATATATATATATATATATATAATATATATTATATATGCAAACACACCCCACCATACCAACACACAACACACGCACCACACACACCGCGCGCACGCAATACAACCGCACGCATCCCGCATACACAACCCCCCACGCACGCACGCACACACGCGCACGCACAAAACACCGGCAGCACATACAACCCACGCATGCACGCATACCCCAACCGCACGACGCACGCACGCACACACGCGCGCATCACGCAGCACGAAGCAAAACAAACAAGGGAAAAGCAACAACAAAACACAAACCACAGCACACACACACCACACCCACACACAACCAAAACACACAAACACACCAAACCGCCCATACGCAAGGGACACCGCACACACACACACACACACACACACACACACACCACACACACACACACCAAAACACCACACACCACACAACACAAACAACACACACAACCACACACACTTATGATATGTATATGTTATATGTATTATATACTAAATATATATATAATTATAATATATATATAATTATATATATATATATAAAAACACACGCGCACGCGGGAAAATAAAATAACACGCCACATTTGGGGTTTTTATGTGAATATGACCCATATCATCTATACTGTCTTTCTATTTTTTTATTCTTATATGCACACACACACACACACACACAACACACAACACACACACACACGCACACACACACACACCACCAACACCAACACCACCCAAAACACACACCACACCAAAAAATATATAATATTTTTTATATATTATAAAAATATATATATAAAATAATAATCAATAAATCCTCACCGCACACACGCTATATTATTGCCCTCCATCCCGCAGGGCATCCCGCGCCTCCGCCAGCCCCTTTCCCTGGCTGGCCCCGGGACGCGGCCGGGGGGCCCCAAACCCTCGCGAAGACCCGGGGCCGGAAATGGCCCCTGTCCGTCTCCCATTCTTTTTACGTTAAAGTACACCCTTTGGTTGCTAGACTCCCATTACTATACCTTTTTCTAATCGATAATCCATTTTTACGCTGTTTAAGCCCTTAGTACAATTACAGCTAGAGTGCCATCTCTTTCTTCTGTGTTGATCTTACCCCCAGGGAAAAAAGACATTATTTTTTTTTATTTCGATGGATAAAAATTCAGATATAAAATTCTTTTTGACATGGAGGGACATATGTTTTTTTTTTTTCTTGGTCTACTGCCGAATCCCCCAATGTCAGCGGATCAATGGTCTTTTGGAAAAAGAAATTATTCGTTACCCCCGGAGAGCCGGGAAAGTCACCACCCCATCAGCATTCCTCTTGCGTCCCCCGGATTTCATGACTTCACAGGTGGCGGTGAGGGGAAGATAAAAAAACCAAAACACGATTTGTTATTTTATTTTTTATCAGCATATAAAATTTCTTTTTCTCCTATTTTCCCCCCCCTCTCCCTTCCCTTTTTCTTGTCCTCCCCTTCCCCTCCTCCCTTTTTTTCTCCCTTTTCTCTCTCTTCTCCTCTTTTTTCCCTTTTCTCTCTCTTTCTCTTTTCTTTTCTTCTTTTCTCTCTCTCCCCTTCTTCCCCTCCCCCTCCTCTCTCTCGCCTCTTCTTCTCTCTTTCCCCCCCTCACTTCCTCTCCCCCCCTTTCTTTTCTCTTCTCCCTCTCTCCTCCCCTCTCTTCTCTTCCTCTCTCTTCTCTCTTTTCTTCTTCTCTCCCCTCTCTCTCCTTTTCTCTCTCTTCTTCTCCCTCTCTCTCTCTCTCTCTCCTCTCTCTCCCCCCCTCCCCTCCCCCCCCCCCCCTTTTTCCCTCTCTTCCCTTTTATTCCATCTCCCATCCCCCCTTTCCCCCTTCCATCTCTCTCTCTCCTCTTCTCTCTCCCTCCCTCCCCTCCCTCCTCTCTCTCTCTCCCTCCCTCCCCCTTCCTTCCCTCTTCCCCCTCCCTCAGTTCCCAAGCGTGATCGGAAATCTAAAGGTCGCAGATTTGAGGAATACCGTTTTGCCCCTCCCCCGCGCACGGGAACTCCCCGGGCCCCGGGATCTTCTCCCAAAAGGGGGTGGCCAGTCATGTACCAGTTTTTTTTCGGTGCGGGGGCCTAAGAATCCCGCGCCCTTTTGGGCGCCGCCAGCCCCTTCCTTTTCCTTTTCCCGTGCTCCCAAAAAGCAAATGACATTTAGAAAAAGGGGGAATAAGGAAACAGCGGAACAGAAAAGCTCATTCGCCGTTTCTGAAATTTCTGCACCCAAGACTCGTCGCCACCAGACCGCTTGATGCCCCTTTGATAGTAAAATTTTTCGGGAGGCTTGGAACCCCCCGCTTTCAGTACAAAAATATTTTTTTGAAAACCATTTTTAAAAGAGGGATAATGTGGAAAAGTTAGGGAAGAAAATTTCCAATAGAATATAAAAGATTCCTTAGAAAGTTAAAAAAAGACTAAGTTGAAAAATTATAAATTCTTGCACTCGTGGTTTTTAAAAGATACGAAGTACATATTAACCAATTTCGGACAATAAATTTTAACATATATGCTATATATATGTAAAGTATATATACATACACACGATATGTTAAAAATACAATCGTATAATACTATAGTTTTTAATAATTTTTAAATATATTAAAATAAATATATATAATAATAATTATATATATATACACCCACACACACACACCCCACCACCACAAAACACAACACCCACCCACACAAACACACACACACAAACACACACACAAATATTTTAAATAAATATTAATAATTTTAAAATTTTATATAAATATTTTCAAAAAAAAAAAAAACAACACACACATACAACACACCAAAACACACCCAAAAAACAAATATAAAATATATATAAATAAGATATATATATAAAATATAATATAATAATTTTATTTTATTAATAACACACACACATTCATTTTAACATATATCACTAAATACCTACACCAAAAACACAACAAACCCCAAAACAACACACAAACCACACACAAAAACCAACACACACACACCACAAACATGCTCCACATCACACACGAATAAGGTAAATTTAAAATATTTTATTATAATATATATATATATATATATATATATAAAAATATAAACACACACACACAAAAAAAAAAAAAATTAAATATATATATATATATATAAATATCTATTTTATATATATAAAAAATTATTATATATATAATATATATATATATATTAATGGTGTGGGTGGTGGTGGGTGTTTATGTATAAATTATACTATATATTTATTATTTTTTATTTATTTATATACATGTAATTTTCCCTTAGAAAGCTTAAATAAAGAAAATTGTAATAGATGAATCCTTGCACATGGCTATTGGATAATACAGACATACAATAGGATTTACAACCACAACGAAATTTACAGAAACATGAATTTGACACGCTGATATGTCTTTTTCAATGAAAAAAACTACCAATAGGTTTTTTTATTTTCTAAAGGGAAAGTGCAATCGAAATTTTTACGGGGGGCATGGTGAAGGGAGAAGAGGAGAGAGAGAGAGAAGAGAAGAGAGAGGAGGGGAAGAGAGGAGGAGGAGGAGAGAGAAGAGAGAGAGAGAGAGAGAGATAGATTTCCTTTTCGTGATGTGAGACCCCAAATTCAAATATTTTCACTTTAAATTCTTTTCCACTTCCTTTTTGGGCTCCATGAAGTGTAAATAATCCCCTGAATTATGATGAAAGGGTTTGCTTTTACGGTTTGCGACCAAAAAGACTGCCTCTGTGAATCGTCTACAATTTTTTCCTGACGAAAACGCGTGGGTGTGAGGGCATTTGGCGTGGAAGCAAGGCTCCTCTCGTGATGCTTCCCCGCAGCGTATCCCAGCTGAGGGTAAGGTTTTGCAGGGGGTGGCCACAGGTTGCTGCTGCAATTTAACGTAAGCGCATTCCGGTGAAATTAGGAAGATGTATTTATGCATTTTTTTTTTTTCATTGCAGTGCGACGAAGAAGGAACCTTTTACAAACCAACAGCATGATATGATAGTCATGGGTGGTGTTTGTAAACAAGTGGACACTCGACCTTTTAGTATTTGAGTCAATAGCGCAATTGATGATTGATTTAAAAGCACACCCAAACTCACACACTCACACACACACACACACACACACACACACACAAAACACACACACAACACACACACACACACACACACACACACCCCACCACAACATACTCACACACACATACATCCCACAAACACACACACACACATACTGAAATATATATTTTATATATGTATATTATATAAAAATATATATTTTATATATAAATATATAAATATGTATATATAAACACACACGCACACACACACACACACACACACACACACACACACACACAAAACCCACACACACACAAAACCCCACACACACATAAAAATATATATATAATATATGATATAATATATATATATATATAATATATATATATATATATATTTATATATATTTTCACACTGCTGTGCACACAACTATTGAAGAACGCTAGAAAGGGGGGGGTGATATCCAGGATGTTAAAGGGTTGTCCCAATGGGGGTTTTTGTGAGGAAAGATAACGGCTCAGAGCAAGGATATAATGTTCCACAAGCATTAATTCAATTTCGATCTCCCACAACTGCATCCCATTTCACAAGAAAAACTCTTGCTCCCGCTACAGTTGCCAGCAACCAGATATTTTTTTTGGTAATCAGGATTGGTTAATTATAGTAGTTACTATTACTGTATAGATGAATAAGAATTCAATAAATAGAAATACACATAATTAGTAAAATACTATACTAAAAAGAACGAGTGATTTTTGTAGTACAAGTGAAGCATAACGGATGTGCAACCAGGTGACATTTGGTTTGGAAGTTTTTTGGAAATTATGTACTGCACAGCAAATTGAACTTCTAAGAACATGAAGGTGTATGCCACGCCATGGGGAACATAGTTCTGGAGTTTCAGATAGCGAGCGGAAATGACGAATTGAAATCTTACCTGAATGTATTTTCTAGAACGAGAAATGGAACTGGGGTAGTTCTTAAATTTAAATTTTGACGGTATAAATATGCGTAGCAGGGAAAGCATAGCCGTGTCATTTACCATGTTTCAGTAAATTAGCATGGATGCCTAGAATAGCTTCAGGTGCTTTCGATCAAGAAAGAGCTTTTGAAGAGAAAGAAAACAAAGGAAAGGTTTTCGAGTGAGGAGTTTGTCTGTCAGGGTTGCGAATCGCTGATTGGAACCATTGAAGGTTTAGATTCCCATCCGATTTTTAAAGATGTTTTTATTAATATAAACATTCATGGCTGACGGAAAAGCAGGTCAGCCATGAATGGAAGTGACACAAAAGAGGCAACCAGGCACCCGTGTTCAATGATGTTGACACCGAAAACCGAAGGGCTTTGTTATCACTCGGTATCAAAACACCATCACTGTCACCCGAATAGCATTACCTCTTTTGCTTTGGAATTATTTTGTTGTTGTTGTTGTTGTTGTTGCTATTATTATTATTACTATTATTACATTATCATTATTATTCTATTTTTTTTCTCTTTTTATTTTTGCTATTAATATAATCATTAATGTCATTATTATCATTTTTGTATTATTATTATTATTATATTATTATTTTATTATTTTATTATTATTGTTAATTATTTATCATTAATGTTGATGTTATTATTATAATATTGATTATTATTATCATTTTATCATAATCATTGATATCATTGTTATTGTTCTTATTATTATTGTCGTTAGTATTATCATTCTTCTTCTTATGATTATTGTTACAGTTATCATTAATATTATAATTAGTATTTTGATAATCCTTATGATCATTATTGTTGTTATTGTTATTATCATCACTATTATCATTATTATTTTATCGTTATTATTATTATTATCATTATTGATATCACCATCATCATCATCATCATCATTATTGTCATCATCATTACTATCATTATTATTATTGTTAATATTACTATATTATTGTAATTATTATTATCATTATTTTTTATTATATTATTATTATTATTATTAATTATTATTATTATTATTATTATTATAACATACTCGAATTATTGTTGTTATTATCATTGTTGTTATTATTATAATTATCACAATCACTTTTATATCAACATGATTATATCATCAACATTCTTCTTATCATTCTCCTGCTCATCATCATCATCATTATTATTATTATTATTATCATGATTCATATTCATATTCATATTCATATTATTATTATTTTTGTCTTTATTATTATTGTTATTATTTTTATTATTATCATTATTATTATTATTATTATTATTATTATTATTACTATCAACATCCTTATAATTTTTGCATTTTCATTATAATTATTGCATGAAAATTTTTATTATCATTTTCATTATCATTGTTGATTATCACTATGATCACCATTATTATTATTATTATTATTATTATTATTATCATTATTATTATTATTATTATTATTAGCATTAGCATTAGCATTATTAATAATATTCTCATTACCATCACTATTAGTATTATTGGCCGTATTCACGTTTTTCTCCCCCCCCCCTCTCTGGCCCTTCGGCGAGCTTCCCTCAGAGGTCAGCCGGGAGTCGCGCACGATCTCGGTCCCTCTTTTTGCCGCAGGTCGAGGCCGCGTCCCTGCCTCGCTCCGGGTCGCGAGCACCGGTGCGAAGTGGTGCCCAAACCTTGACCTCTCGCTGCCCCGCCCTGCTCGGACCCGCCGTTGAGGACAGATTCTCGAGCAGACACCATTTAAGAAGGGGAGGAAATTGAGGTAGAAAAACGCTCTTGTGATGACGATGGTCGGGAGAACGGTTTGCAAATGCGCTGAATTTTCAGTATGTCATGACCCGCGTCGCAGTGAATGATACTTCTCTTTTTATAACGGAAAGAGAACGCTTCGTTTTAAAATTTATATTATCTGTTTTACATGTCTGCGTATGTGTAGCAAGTGGGGCTAATATTTTGTGTTAGTATTTGCTTCCGTAATCCTACTATTACAAGGTGCTGTCTGTGACGTTAGTATCTGTACATAGTCTCTTAATGATCCAAAAAATATTGTTTATTGTATGGGATAAATGTTATGAATTTAGTAAATGCCCTTGCAACATACTGGTAATAGCGACTGCGGAAACAAACACAGCGCAACAAATACATCTTTAGATTTAAGTCATTAACTTTCATGCCAGTTCCCGACCTTCACCGCGGCGCGACGTGCGAATAATCCTTAAATTTAGATCCCTCGACAACAAGACCTGACATCAGGCTTGAAATGGAAGGAGTACGTTTTATTCTAAAAAAAAAGAACAAGTAGGAAAGAGACGAAGATAAGAAGTAGAAAAAAAGGCCCGGCGTTTAAAGACAAAGGCAAAACCACGTCACCGCTATGTCAGGGGGAGGGGGCCCGCGGGCGGATCGTGGGCCTGGAGGATGCTCAGAGAGGATCCGCTCTCTCAGGCCAAAAAACCGGGCGGCCTCGACTCGGGTGATCCTCAGCCTGCGGGGGGAGCGTCACTGCCTCCCCCCGCCCGCCCGCCCGCGCCTTCCTGCTCACCTGCCTCTCTAGCCCTGGAACGCCGCCCTCTCCCACGCCCGCGCCCACGGATTTATTTAAATTTCTCTTGAGTTGTTGCTGGTCCTTTCCCCTTTAAATCGCGTTTTTCTCTTTACTCCTTTTCTCTCTCTCTCCCCTCTCCCCTCTCTCTCTCTCTCTCTCTTCTCTCCTATATATATATATAAAATATATATATATATATATATATATAATATATATATATATAAGTCTGTATCTACTATCAGTTTTTTAAAAACTGTATCTATCTATTTATCAATCTGTATATTCATATCTTCATTCATCTCTCTGTTTACACACACAAACGCACATATATATGTATCTATCTATCTATTTTACTGTCTAATACAGTATATATACACACACACACACACAGTGTATATATATATTATAGTATATATATATATATATATATATTAATATATAATATATATATATATATATATATTCTATATATATACATATATAGTATATATTTATATGTATACATATATATGTATATATTTATATAGAGATATATATGGCTATATTTATACACACCCCCCATACACACACAACACACACACACACACACACACACACACACAAACACACACACCCACACACCACACCCCACACCCCACACTTTTTAATCTTTTTTCTATTTTTTTTGCCCATTTACCTACGGTTTTATTAACTCTGTTTTTAATTTTATCATCTAAAAATAATATTCTTGTATCTATATATTTATATTACCTTCTTTTGTTTTTCTGTCTAATTTTATCTGTCATCATTGTCTATCATTAATTTACTAAACATTTATTTATTCCTTCCAGGGCAGTCTTTCACTTTCATTCCGCCGAAAGAAGGTCGAAAATCACACGAGGATTTCAGATTTCGCGAATTTTCCTCTGTGTGAATCCGGCGCAGGGCTTTCCAGGATTCCCTAAGTTTCTGACAAGCGACGCCCTTTGGCGGCGCATCGTTGTCCGCAACGTAACACGGAGAAAACGGCCGCGTTGCAATTTGCCATTGGCGAAAGGCGGCCGACCTTGGCCAGAACACGTTCGGCAGCCCGGCGCCGGACACGACCTCCGGGGGAAGCCGGGAAGGGGCAGCCTCGCGCCCTAACGCAGTTCAACACCTCTCTCCCAGCTCTTCCCGCGCCTCTAACTGGGAGCGCAATTAAACCGGAATTTTGTGAATTCCTTTTCCCCTGAACCACTGAATATTAAACCCAATCACGCAAAAAACAACAAAAGAGAGAAGAAAATAAGTTATAAAAATGACCTAACTTGCCTCCCAATCACGTTTTATAATGATCAAGCATTTGCCCCCCCGCTACAGGGACACTGGAGACATTCATGACTGTGTTATTTTCTAATATCATATCATTTATTGGTTGCTGTTGTGCTTGTGTCTCACTCCTTCTGTCATTATTATTATGTATTATATAAATTATTTGTCATTGTATTACTACTGTTTTTGTAATTTTTCTTATATTATATTATTATTATATTCATCGTCTTATCATTATTATATTTCTATTATTTCCTTATTATATTATTTTATTATATATTAATATTATTTTTATTATTATCATTTTATATTATCTGTATATTATTACCCTTTAAATTTAAATATATTATGATTGTTTAATCTTATCCTTATCATCATCATCCCATAATCTATCATCTCATCAAAATCATATCATCACATCACATCTCATCATCATCATCATCATCATATCATCACATCATCATCATATTATCATTATCATTATCATTATCATTATCTTTACATTATCATTATCATTATCATTTCATTTCATTATCATTATAACATTATCTTTATCATTATCAATATTATCATTATCTTTTATATAAATTCATCATCTTTCATTCTTTCATCATCATCACCCAATCATCTCATTATGATGATGTTTGATAATGATGATAAATGTAATGATAATTACATATAATATAATATTAATAGAAATATAATGAAAATTTAATGATAATTACAATATGTTTAAAATGATTGATAATGGTAGCATGAAAAGTGATGTAATAAAATGATAGTGATAATGACGATTAATATTGTTTAAAAAATATAAAAATAATAAAAATAATTATAATAAATAATTAATAATAATAATAATAATAAAAATTTAATGATAATAATAATGATAACAATGATAATAGTAATAATAATAAAAATTTAAAAATTTAGTAAAAATAAAAACAATTAATAAAAATTTAAAAATTTAGTAATAATAATAATAATTAATAAAAATAATAAAATAAATAATAATATAATAATAATAATTATTATTTTTATTATTACTATTATCATTGTTGTTGTTATTATACTATATTATATTATATATTATATTATTATTATTATATTTATTATCATCTTTATTATTAATTTTCATTATTTTTTTATTATTATATTATTTGATTACTATACTATTTTTATTATAATTATCGTTATCATTATCATTATAATATCATTATCATATCATTATATTATCATTATCAAAACATTAACACTATCTTTATCATTATCTTATTACATTATTATCTTTATCATTATCATTATCATTATCATTATCATTATCTTATTATTACCAGCGTTAATTGCAATACGATAAGAAAATGATATTGATGATGATAAGGATAAGGTTTAATAAAATAATTATATAATAATAAAAATATAATAAAAATAATAATGAAAATTTAAAAAATAATAATAGTAATAATAATAATATAATAAATAATACAAAAATAATAATAATGATAATAATAATAATGGTTGATAGCATTTCATTTTTTATTATTATCGTAATTATTAGCAATACCAATTATTATAATGAGATAATGATAATAATGATGATAATTATAATGGTTAAAATGATAAAAATAATGATAATAATGAAATAAGGGACACTAAATGATAATAGTAATAATGATAATAAAAATTTATAAAAAATATTAATAATAATGAAAAGAAAAATCATAGAGATAATAATAATGTTTATGATAAAACAGTTTTGATAATGATAATGATAAATGAAATAATAGTAAATTAATTATAATGAAAATGAAATAGAAATTTATAATGCTAAATATTTTTTTATCATTATCGTTACTACTACTACTACTACTATATTATTATCATTTATTACACCATTTTTAATTATATTATTATTATGTTAATATTATCATTATTATGTCTTTGTCATTATTATCATTATTCTTTAATTATTATTCATTATTGTTACACTAACCTCATTATTATCTTAAATTACATGTATTTTTATGTTAGATTATCGTTTTATCATAATCTTTATATTAAAAATATTTATTATTATGTTACTGTATGTTTTTTTAATTATTATTATTATATTATTATAAATTTATTATCATTATAATAAAAATAATAATAATAATAATAATAATAATAATAATTAAAATATGTAATAATAATAGATAATAAATTAATAACAATAACATAACAAACAACAACAACAAAAACAACAACAACAATAAAGATATAATAATAATGTAAATAGTAATAATAATAATAATAATAATAATATATATTATTATTATTTTTTTTATCATGTTTAATTATTATTACTTTATCTTATCTTCATCATCTTATTAATAATATTGTTATGTTTGTTACTTAATGTGTTATTAATTTTTAAATTATTATTATATTATTATATTATTATTATCTCTATTAATTATTATTTATTATTATTATTTTTTATAAATTTATTATTATTATTATTATATTTTTATTATTTTTATTATTATTATTATTATTATTATCATTATCAACATTGCTAATATAATAATAATAATAATAATAATAATAATAATAATAATAATAATAGAAATGAAAAGAATAATAATAGAAATGATAATAATAATAACTATCATCATCAACATCATTATTATTATTATTATTATTATTTATTATATATTTATATTATTTTATTATTATTTAAATTATTATTTTATTATTATTTATTATTATTATTATTATTTTTAGCATTATTAACATTAACATTTTTATTATTATCATAACTATATATCATTATCATTACCGTGAGTGAGCCTTCGGGTTCAGGTGAAATTTTTAGCAATGGTAGCGGGTCCGATAAAAAGTATTTCTGCTCAGTACGTTTATTCACTGGTCACGATTATAACACGAACACAATAAACTGCTTATCACGTGACTAGTCTTGACCTCTCTGTTGCTCTGACCCTGCCTCTCTGACTCTGGCATGCTGAGGTCAATTGTCTATGAGGGCTATCATTCATCTGTTCCTAATCCTAAACACGAGCTCAAGCAAAGGTCAACCAGGTGCCTTTATTGAGGTTTAGGGCCTTCAGAGGTACCTCAATCCCCCCCCTGCGGGAAAAAAGTGCTAGAGGGACCTCCTTATAGTATCAAACTTGTCCCTACATAATGAAATTAATACACATGGTTCGACCGTCTTGCATAACACAAATACTTTGCATCTTCAGCTCGTCGCCGCGCGCTTCCTGCTCCTACGGGTTGCTTGGTATACCCAGCAGCAATTCCCGTGTCTGGTGCAATCGAGAGGGACTTCGTTTCCTTCGTGACCGACATTCGGGACTTGCGCCACAGTGGCCCAATTCGTCCTCCAAAGCCTTCTTCCCCAGACTCACCCTCAGGAGCCCCACTGGTCCAGGAAACCCACAATTGGCAATCTCATTGTCCTGGAAAGGCTGTTCCTGGTGGTGGCGCATCCTGAAAGGCGTTGCGTTGATGGGCATCTTCTGTTGGGCCTTCCACTGCTGCAAGAGAGGTCATAACTCCTCTCCTTGCTGGGGACCAAAGGCGGGGCAACGGAGCTAATCACGGAAAGCGATTATTGTGTAAAGATATCCCACCGCTGCCACCAAAATTATCTGTAGTGAACCTCTGCTGAAGGTGAGGTTCCAGGTGAACTCTTAATGATGGTAGCGTGATCTGAGAGCAAGACTGTTTCTGCTCTTACGTTTATTCACTGGTCACAAGTTAAACACACAACACAAATGCATGACCACAATAAACTATGCTTATCACGTGACCAGTCTTGACCTCTCTGTTGTTTTGACTGACTATGGGTACACTCACTCTGTCTCTAGTCACTCTCTGACTCTTCTCCATTCTCTCTTTGTCTGTCGGTTTGATTCTCTGTTATTCCGGAAGTGAGCACCATGTTTTTACACACAGTTGGGAGTTTTCACTACCTCCCCTAGTGACCGTATTAGCACCTGCAGGACTCATCTATGCTGGCCTGCCGAGGTCAGTTATCTATGATGACTATCAATCATCTGTTGCTAATCCCAAATAAGAGGTCGAGCAAAGGTCAACCAGGTTCCTTCAGTGAGGTTCAGGTGTCACGAGACACTTACAGAAATTATTAATGTTATCATTATTATTATTATTATTTTTATCATTATGATTTTTATCATTACTATTATTATTGTCATTGTTATTATCTTGATTATCGTCATCATTATATGCATTATCATCATTATTATTGTCGGTATTATTATTATTTATTATTATTATTATCATCATTAATCATAATTATTATCTCTATTATTAATTATTATTATTATAATGCTATACTGTTACTATCAACTATTTAATTTGTTTATTATCATTGTTATATTATCATATTATTATTTTTACCATCATTATTTCTATCATACTACTATCATATCATCTTGATTATCATGACCATATCTTATGTCATATCTTTATTATTTATTATATTATATATTATTATTACTATTATTATTATTATTATTATTATATATTTTGATATTATCACTATCATTATTATCATTATTATTATTACTATAATGTTATTATCACTGCTATTATACCATATTTTTGTTTAATGTTATATCTCACTTTACCATTTTTTATTAATGTTATATCATCATCATTGATTTTATCATTAATCACACCACAACTGCCACTGTTTTTGTAAAAATGTTACAGATTTTATTATTGATTATTGCTTAAAACTTTTGATTAATATTTTTCAATATTATTAGTATCTGTATACTTCCGTTAAAATTTTTTTTTTTTTTTTTTGCCCTTTTGGGGTTTTTTCCCTTTTTTTTTCCCCCCTTTTTTTTTTTTTTTCCCCCCCTTTTTTTCCCCTTCTTTGTGAAGGGGACGGTTTCCCTCTTTTTTCCCCCCCCCTTTTTTTTCTTATTTTTTTTTTTTTTTTCCCCTTTTTTTTGGGGTTTTTTTTTATTTTTTTTTTTTTTTAATTTTTTTTAAATTTTTCTTTTTTTTTTTTTTTTAAAAACCTTTTTTTTTTTCTTTTTTTTTTTTTCCCTTTTTTTTTTTTTCTCCTTTCCTTTTTTTCTTTTCTCTCTTTTTTTTTTCCCCCTTTTCCCTTTTTTTTTTTCGTTTTTCCCCCCTTTTTTCCCCTTTCTTTTCTTTTTTCCCTTTTTCCCCCCTTTTCTTCTTTTTCTTCTCCTTTTCTCCTCCTCTCTCTCTCTTTCTCTCTCTCTCTCTCTCTCCTTTTCTCCTTCTTCTCTCTCTTTCTTTTCCTGTCTCTCTCTTTTCCTTCCTTTTCCCTCTCTCT
>NW_023640170.1:25000-32500 GCF_015228065.2 Penaeus monodon
GCGTCCAACCAAGTGAAGATATACCTACTGAAGACGCACACACGCAAGCAATACAGACACACACACGCAACTATACCAGGAACCGTCAGTGCTTTTCTGACGTCTGCTTAAGTTCAGGATTTGATTGCTTTGACCTAGTAAGCAGGGGTGCTGTTCTTCATGGATATGTATCAATAGATAAGAAAATAAGAAGATAGAGAGTACAGATGAATATCTTAATAAATTGGTCGAGAGACAGACAGTTGGGCTAATTCAAAGATAGATAAAACGACAAATGCTTTGCTGGACAGAAATGATTGTATACATATGCATACATATCAATATCTATCTGTATATCAGTTTATCTAAGTTACCTATCTATCTATATGTGTGTATATATATAAATGAATACGAATGGAAACACACACACACACACACACACACACACACACACACAGACACACACACACACATACACACACACACACACATGAGAGTGCAAACATGTAAGTATGCTGAATCCTTGAAACCAATATAGAACGGGTGTCCACCTGTGTAGAGTCCATCCCTTAGTAAGGAAGTTATGAAGTTATATTGATCCATAGGGAATCCTTGAAGTTACGCTTTCAAGCAGAAAACTGCAGGGTCAGCTCTTGCTATTGCACGAGCTTGTCAATGACCTTATATCACCTCTGCCGTCTCCAGGGCCTTCACAGACACTGCACGCCCAAAGACGTGGCCAATTCTCATATAAACATATCGTCCTCTAGTGTAAGTGGTTTACAGGGGTGCAGGACAGAGCGTCAGGGACACATAAAACTTGCCCGCTGCCATCCCGCTGTGAAGAGTCTCAGTGAGACCTTTTCCTTAAAGGCAATGGAGTCTCCGCTGTGTCGAGCGTGTAACTATTCAGGATCGGAATAAGTGGACAGTGGTCGATCATCACAATGAATTTCTAAAGTATGAACAGATAAAACATACATTTGGCCATTGCCCCTACAATAGCCACCATCTCCTGGTCTATAGTGATGTAGCGAGTTTCGACGTCAGTCAGGAACCGAGAGCTACACTGAACAAGGTGTAGATGTCCAAAACCATGATCCTGCAAAAGAGTGTATCCTACTCCATAGATACATGAAACCGCCATCTGAATGATGGTGGGTAGTATTGGAGCTGCAGCAGATATGTCAGGAGTGAATTCAGGCAAGTGATTCACCAAACCCATGAACGACTAAGCTCTGTCAGGTTGGAAGGGGTGAAAACTTGTCTGACTGCACTGACTTTCTTCTCATGTGCCGTAAAGCTATCTACTGAAAGGGTGAAACCTCAGAAATCTGAGGTGTGGTGACCACAAACTTGTTCCTATTGAGGGTGAGTCCTTGCTTGTGACACCAGGTGAATAATTTGTTAATGAGGTGGAGGTGCGCACTATTGCCCAATCATACAGCAATATGGCATTGACCACCCTGATGCACTTCTTGACACGTTGTAGAGCCAGGTCTCAATTGAAGCAGAATGTGTCACAAGTAGCTGCAAAACCCATTGGTCCTCTGCAATCCGAAATCGTTCATCATCATCATCATCAAAGGGACTAACGCCGACGGGGCGCATGGCCGCATCCACCCTTCGCTTCCAGCACGAGGATCCCTCGAGGCGAGTCTCCAGGCAGGCACACGGCCCATCTCTAATTCCTCGCGACAGGTCTCGTCGAGCTGCCCAAGCCATGATCTCCTAGGTCGTCCCACAGGCCTCCTCCGCCCAGGGTTGTCTTGCAGAGAAACAACCTGATGGGCAGGGTCGTCCACTGGGAAGCGAGCTAGGTGGCCATATAGCCTGAGTTGGCGATCCAGGATTATGCAAGTAACAGGTCTCATGCCAGTCCCACGGTGTAACCACCGGTTGGACACGTGGTCCTGCCAACTGTACCCCATGATCCGGCAAAGGGACTTGTTACAAAAGGCATCAAGGCGAGATTCCAAGACACTGGATAGCGTCCAGGTTTCGCTTCCATAGAGCAAAAACTGGCAGTATCAAGGCCTTGAAGACACGCAGCTTGTCCTTCTGCAAACGTTTTATCGAGTTCATGGCTCCTATTGCCAGACCAATCCGTCTACTGACTTCCTGGTCTGACAACCCAGAGATACGGACTACGCTACCAAGGTATGTAAAACTTTCTGTAACTTTAACGTCCTCGGCGCAAGCATGGATCGACTGAACAGGTTCCCCTAACAGGCCCCCAAAGTCCTGGATCTTGGTCTTGGTCCAGGAGACCTCTAGGCCTAAGGGCTTTGCCTCATTGCCAAATGCATCAAGATCCGCCACCAGTGACTCCAAGGACTCAGATAGGATGGCAACATCATTGGCAAAGTCAAAGTCTGAGACCTTAATATTGCCCAGTGTTGCTCCACACTGACTTTGGCTAGTAGCTCTGCCCATTATCCAGTCCATACAAGTGTTGAAAAGTGTTGGTGCAAGGATACAGCCTTGCCTCACCCCTGAATTAACAGGGAAGAGGTTCGATATACCCTCACCACACTTTACAGCACTTTCAGTACCAGTATAGAGGCTTGCTATCAGGCCAATTATCTGTGTTGGAATTCCCCTTAGCCTCAGGATCTCTCATAGCGATTTCCGATGCACCGATTCAAACGCCTTCTTGAGGTCGATGTAGGCTGCAAGCAACCCACGTCCAAACTCACGACGGTGTTCCACAATTACTCGAAGCACTAGTATACGGTCTATCGTGGACTTGCCAGGAGTAAATCCAGACTGCTCCGGTCTCTGATGCCTCAGTAGGTGGATGTGGATCCATTTCAGAAGAATGTGGGCGAGAACCTTGCCTGGTATGCTGAGCAGTGTAATGCCACGGTAGTTGCTACAATCCCAACGATCCCCTTTCCCTTCCAGAGAGGGATGACCACGCCCCTCAACAGGTCAGGGGGAATGGTACCAGACTGCCAAATGGCAGTCAGGACTGCATGCAGGCCCCGAGCCATAGGTTCACCCCTAGCCTTTAGCAGTTAAGCAGGGATATCACATATGCCTGCAGCTTTCCCACTCTTCAGCTTGGAAATCACCAGCCTAACCTCTGTTAGGGTAGGAGGTTCCTTGCTGATGGGTGGGTCGGGCACAGGCACTGAGACATCGCTTGCATCCAAGCTAACTGTTGGAGGGTCTACCTGGTACAACTGTTCAAAATACTCAGCCCAATGTTCACGAACCCCAACATGATCTGAGATGATCCGTCCATCCGCTGATCGGACTGCAGTCATCTGTGAGGAGGACTTAGAGTTCAGTTTTCTCAGGGCTTGGTAGGCAGGGCGAAGGTCATTTACCAAGAAATGGCCTTCGACCTCCTCAGCAAGATTCCTGATGAACTGTTCCTTGTCCCTTCTCAGCAGTGTCCGAGCCCTACGCACCATGGAACGACGCAAGACTTGATTCTCATTCAGCCGAGCCTTGCGACACGCTTCATACGTTCATACGGCATAATAAATGTAGATGTTGGTCCTCTTCAGATATCTCAATTTGCCTCAATTTGGTAAAATACTGAGCCATCTGATCCACACTTCAGGTGGCGGCAACGGGTGTAGGAGAGGGGTGTGCTAGACGGGACCCTTGCTTGTTTAACTTAGACAAGTCAGTCAAAATTTGTACTCCATTTTGATTACCCACAGCAATGAGCGGATGACACCAATCCGAGGGGTCACCACCAAGCTTGATGATCCCTTTGGCTACCATAGAGTTAAGCTCCTTCTTGAACTGGTCCTTAAACACCTTAAATCTGATGTGTGTGGATGGCAAATGGTACAGTACCTGCCTTAAAATGTTTCCTCCTCAGTGGACCCACTATAGTCTGAAGTGTGTGGATCCAAGCATATCAAGAAATAGGCCTTAGCTTCTGAAGATTTTATATATATATATATATATATATATGTATATATATATATATATATATATATATATATATATTAATTTGTATATTTATATACATATTTATATATAAATGAACCATATTCATATTGACAGATGTATAAAAGGTATGAATGAGAATGAATATCTTCACAATACAAGAGATGATTGACCGGTTTCGACTGTGTCTTCGTCAGAAATACATGAAATGCATGTATTTCTGACGAAGACACGGACGAAACCGGTCAAATACATCTCTTGTATTGTGAAGATATTCATTCTCATTCATACCTTTTATATATACATATATATATATATATATATATATATATAATATATATATATATATATAATATTACTATACTATATATGTATATATATATATTATATCTATATCTATCTATCATCTATCATATCTATATATAATATATATAATATATATATATATATATATATATATAATATAATATATATTTTATATTATATGAAAATATTTATATCTATCTATCTATCTATGCCATCTATCTATATGTATGGATATGTATATATATGATATGTGTCACAAACAACACACACCATATATTATATATGGATGAAGGAAACTGGGACCAAGGACTCACAGTGGTGGGGTTGAGAGTTCTGAAAGAGATGGTTGGAAAGTGCCTTCTGTCGTTTGCGATACCTGAGTATGGCTCCACAATATTGTCTACAGCTCATGTCGATGTTGCTCATGATTCCTACCGGTCCTTCTCCCCCTATGGCTGCTTCATCTTCCAGGAACTCTACATCCACTTCCCACATCCCTTGTTCCCGCTTTTCCTCACTCAACGCTGTCCATTTGACCCCTCACCAGCAGCAACTCCATGGTTTCTGTCCTTTCTCTCTTCCCTACTCCATAGGACATATTTCGTCCTTTGACTGCTTCATTTCTAATCACAGGAAGTCTAATACTGTGAATCTGTCTCCTTCGTGGTTGCTTTCATCCCAGCCCGAGGGTCCGTCCCTGGCATCCCAACCCTTCATTCCCGACGTTACCAGAGGGCCCTTCAGAGGTGTTCACCCATTTGCTTTGGGCATGGGCAACTACAGAGTGGTCCTCGACTGTGCTTCCTACTGCAAAGGTCAAGGACCTGTTAGTGACAACACCAGGGTATACAGGGATGCAGGTCCTAATGAAACTGTGAACTGGACAGAGGGCTAATGATACTGAGGGGGCACCAGTGAGGGATGAGACAAATGGCTCCCTGGTGCACACCTTTTCATTCTCTTGGACCGGGAGAACTCTCCACATGTTGCCGGCACGTGTCCGATATAGGAGCAGGAGTCTAGCAACACACCTCTCTGGTCCTCTATGGTTAGATGGTGGCTGATCAGCTCCGGTCAGCATTCGGCTGTCAATATAGCTATGGTCAAATAGGCACGTCCAGTTGATGTCCCACGACTGTCATCAGAATGGGTTGGATTGTGTATATTTATCACTACCTCCCTCACCTGTGCTGGTGGGAAATTTGAGCCCCAACCATAGCTTCCCCTCATTGGACTCTATAGTTGATGCTTTCCATAAATTTACATAGAAATAGCACTTTCCCTGATGACTCTATGCAGTCCTCTGGTTATATCCTTTGGAACAATCACATGTCACTCTGGAACCTCTCAGCTTCCAAAGGGCAAGAATGGGAATCAGAATGTTTCCTGGGCTCCCAGACCAGGTACAGAGGAGAAAAATTCCTCCTCAATCTTACCTGATAAAATAGGAAAGTATCTCATATAGTAAATACCTTGTGGTGAAGACCACTGATGGCATGTCAATCATGGATTTTGATATTTTTGAAATATATTGCAAGTTAGTTGAGGTGTCAACGTGATCCTCACATCACCCCAAGCAAGGCTCCAGAAGCCTCAGCAGTGACAGCTCCATCTGCCACCACATCCACAGGGGCCTCTGCTGCTGGAGAGAATGCTCCTGAACCAAAGGCTCAGGTCTTCCCTTTACCAGGCAGAGCCTCTACAAAGGAAGCCTGTGGAAAATAGTTCCACAGGTAAACAACCCTCCTATAGGTACTCCCTAGATGCTGGAAAGGGACAGCCTAAAGGTGTAGGGTGGGTCTTAACCACAGGTGCTGCCAAACCACCTATGTAAAGGTAGTTTCTCAACCGGAAGAACTGGATGTCAGGGAATTCATGCAAAATGGGAGGTGTTGCAACATCTGATAACTTCATGTAACCCAGTTTGTGTATGCCTACAAGAGATTAGACCAGGGAAAATTGCTAATTTACCGCAGGTTTCCCAAGCTAAAGGCTAAAAAAGGGGGGATAGGTTTGACAAAAAACCTTACACTATTTCCACATAACTAACATAGATTTTTTGGAAGTTTTGGGACAGTTGCTTTTCCCATTTCTACTCTTGGGAGATTTCCGTGGTCAGCATCACCTCTGGGGGGAACTGTGTACCCTGCAAGAAAGGGCCCTGCACCTTTGTTCTCAAATTGGATGAAATTTTTTACTAAACGTGAACACCCACACATTTCCAAATTAAAACTGGGAATTCTCATTTGTTTCACTTGGTTCCTTTTGGATTTCACTTGGCAGGGAGGGAAGATTTACATGGAAGCAAAACCACTTTAAAAATACTTCTGGAAAGAGGTGAAGGGTTCCCCAGCCAATGGAAGCAGAGATGGTGACTTAAACAGCAGACTGGAATTTTTTTAGATAAACGCAGTAATGCAGGGGTTGGGAATGATTTCCAGTGCGTTCAAGATTTTAATTACTTACATCATGTTTCCCCTTGCAGCAGAAGTATCCATTCCCAAAATTAGCAGAGTACTTGACCCCCAGTATCGGGGTCGATAAATGCCAGCAAGCTGTCAAGTAAGAAAGACTGCTTTAAGCACGAAACGAGCCCCAGTGAATGCTTTGATCCTTTACAAAAGGCCCCAACCCAAAGCCAGGGAAAGTGCAAAAGGAGGCAGACAACCCAGGAGGCAGTATGTCCCCTTGTTTAAATTCTAGGAGACCTTTAGGAGGGGTTAAGTTTGCGGGAAATAGCACATCCATTCACTGCTGCTCAAAGATGAGGCATAACCTCACAGACAAAAAAGATTGATTTTCCCCTTTTGGCCCAAAACGGGAAGTTTTTTTCAGTAGGACCCCAAACAGAATTTCCATACGATTCCCTTTTTGCACAGAGATGGATCTCTTTGCAGCTCTCCTGACGACTCCCCCGGGAAAGTGACAATTCCTAAAATGAATCTCACTTCTGGAGAGCTCCAAAAGTTTCCCGGACCTTTTAAATAGGATTTAAAAAGGAACAATGCTCACACAAAAGAAGCTAAAAATTTAATTTCTACCCCAAAAACTGCTTCATAATGGGGAAATTTACAGCCCAAATTTTTTCCCCCAAGTGCACCTGCAAGTATGGAGAAAATGGTAAACTTCAGGTTAATTTGGATACTAGAAGAGGAAAATGTGTGAGCCATATTTAAAGGGGTTTTTTCAACAGATCCCACGTATTGTGGGATGGAGCTCTTCTTTGACCCAAAGAGGTTTATGATCACTTGGAAGATGACATATCGTAAAGATGCATTGGGTTTAAAAAGGAGATTACCTACC
>NW_023640170.1:38348-43538 GCF_015228065.2 Penaeus monodon
CAATACTAACCCACCATCATTCGATGGTTTCATGTATCTATGGAAGGATACACTCTTTGCGGCAGGTTTGGACATCTACCCTGTCATGTAGTTCGTTCCTGAGACGTCGAACTCATACTCACTATAGACAGGAGATGGTGGCTATTGTAGGGCAATGGCCAAATGTATGTTTATCTGTTCATACTTTAGAAATTCATTGTGATGATCGACCACTGTCCACTTATTCCGATCCTGAATAGTTACACGCTCGACACAGCGGAGACTCCATTGCCTTAAGGAAAAGGTCTCACTGAGACTCTTCACAGCTGGATGGCATGCGGGCAAGTTGTTATGTGTCCCTGACGCTCTGTCCTGCACCCCTGTAAACCACCTTACACTAGAGGACGATATGTTATATGAGAATATGGCCACGTCTTTTAGGCGTGCAGTGTCTGTGAAGGCCCTGGAGACGGCAGAGGATGATGATAAGGTCATTGACCAAGCTCGTGCAATAGCAAGAGCTGACACTGCAGTTATTCTGCTTGAAGCGTAACTTCAGGATTCCCTATGGATCAATATAATCTTCACTAAAAACTTCCTATATGGGATCGACTTCTACTACAGGGTGTGAACCCTTCGTGTTTTTCTATAGTATGATTCATATGGATTAGCATACTCTACATCGCTGCACTCTCATGTGTGTGTGTGTGTGTATGTGTGTGTGTGTGTCTGTGTGTGTGTGTGTGTGTGTGTGTGTGTGTGTGTGTTTCCATTCGTATTCATTTATATATATACACACATATAGATAGATAGGTAACTTAGATAAACTGATATACAGATAGATATTGATATGTATGCATATGTATACAATCATTTCTGTCCAGCAAGCATTTGTCGTTTTATCTATCTTTGAATTAGCCCAACTGTCTGTCTCTCGACCAATTTATTAAGATATTCATCTGTACTCTCTATCTTCTTATTTTCTTATCTATTGATACATATCCATAAGAACAGCACCCTGCTTACTAGGTCAAAGCAATCAAATCCTGAACTTAAGCAGACGTCAGAAAAGCACTGACGGTTCCTGGTATAGTTGCGTGTGTGTGTGTCTGTATTGCTTGCGTGTGTGCGTCTTCAGTAGTATATCTTCACTTGGTTGGACGCGACCGGCGAGCGAAAGCATGGGGCACCATAGCCCATAAAAAACCGACTACCCCCTCCCACAAAGTGCGCATCTCTGCTACAAGAGCGTCCCCTGCCACGAGGGCCGTTTCTCTGATACCTAAGACGACCCCCCCTCCCCAAAAACCCGAGGAGTGGACGCGGACCTTCCTTTTCTGATCCGCCCACTCACCTTCACCGGGAGCAGAAAAAGGTTTTCACTGATAAACCCTACTTTTGCAAATTCTTGCGGTCGAATTCTTATGTAAAATGTAATCGAGTGTCTAACACTGCGGTGTATATTGGAACCTTACTTGTGGTAATTTAATAGGTTACACACGCACACGCATATATATATATAAATTATTATATATTATATATATTTATCATTTTATATATATAAAATATATTTATATAATATTTATATATATATATATTATATATATTTTTATATAATATTATATATATTATATATATATATTATTATATATATATTGGTGTGGTGTGTGTGTGTGTGTGTGTGTGTGTGTGTGTGTGAAGAGAGAGGAGAGGAGAGAAGTTGTGTGGTGCGTGGTGTTTTAGTAGTTTTAAAAAGCTGTAGTGTTTTTTGTGGTTTTGTCACTGTTGTTGCAATCATACCATATATAAATTATCTTTCTGTTTAAATTTTTTCATAAAACCCCAATTTCCCTCGCTGTTGTATTTTTTTCTAATAAAATGGTATACCACACACACACACACACACACACACACACACACACACACACACACACCCCCACACACACCACTTAAAAATATATATATTTTATATATATATATACTATACATATATAACATTGTAAGTGTGTGTGTGTGTGTGTGTTGTGTGTGGTGTGTGTGTGTAAGTCTGTTTGTGTGTGTGGTGGTGTGTGGGGTGTGGGTTTTGTGGGGGTGTTTTTTATTATTTTTAATTTTATAATATATATATATATATATATAATATTAAAATATATATATTAATATATTTTATAAAAATATTATATATAAATAAATAATATTATATATATATATATTATATATGTATTTATTATATATACTGTACTACACAAAATATATAAATATATCTATAATATTTTATATTATATATAGATAGATAGATAAAAATAGATATAGATAGATAGATAGATAGATAGATGGGTATGCATGCATACTTATATATAACATATATATGTATGTATTACATATATATATATAATATATATATATATATATATATAAAATATATATTATATATTTTTTTACATATATGTGTGTGTATGTGCGTGTGTTGGTGTGGTGTGGTGGTGTGTGAATGTTTCGTATATATTCATAATATACACCACATTATATATGATATATACATGCGTGTTTTATAAAAATTACATTTTTATATAAAAAGTATAATATTCATATATATACATATATAATAAATATTATAAAATATATAATATATTTTATATATAAAATATATAAATAATATGTTTTTTTTTTGGTTTTTTTAATTAGATTATTTGTGTGGTGTGTTTTGTGTGTGTGTGGGGGTGTGGTGGGGTTTTGTGTGGGGTGTAGGGTTGTTTTTTTTGTTTGTGTAATTGTTTGTGTGTGTGTTGTGTGAAAGATTAAAAAATACATATATATTATATATTAATATAATATACTTTATTTATTAAGTATATATGTAATATATATACATACATTACATATATTTTTAAAAATATATATAATATATATATATATTATATATATATAATATATATATTAATATTCATATATATATATAATCTAAAACATATGTACAAAATTTTATATATATATATATATATATATATATATATATATTATATATTTTTTCATTAGAAGAAGAACAGATATATACATAAATATTAATATACATATTTTTCATATACATAATACATACATACATATATATATAATATATATATAATATATTATATATAAAATTAAACATATATTATATAGTATATAAACATAAAGAAAACGTACATGTTTCACAACACACACACACACGCCCACACATACACACACGACACACACACACCACACACAACCCCACACACGACACACACACACGGAACACACACACCACACACAAACAACACACAACACACAAACAGAACACACCCACACCACACACACACACACACACACAGGAACAAAACACACAAAAAACACAAAACACACACACACACACACACGCAAACAATTTTATATAAATATATTTTTATTTTAATATAAAATTTATAATATATATATATATTTATATATATATATATGCATGTAATATATAAAATAGTCTATACTTACTATACATATGTAATACTTTTTAATTTATAAATATAATACAAAAAATACTTAATTATATTGTGCATGGAGGGTTTGGTCTTGTGTGTTATGTATGCTTTTTTTTTAACAGCCTTTTTCCATGCGGAAACGGCTCTCCATTCATTATTTTTTGAGGATATTCGGGGTCCCCCTTGCAAAGGTGCCCTTCCCAAACAAAAGCGGTCGGCCGTTTTTAAACCCCACCCGGCGGGACTTCCCTACGGGCACCTGCGCTTTTACTTTCAAAGGGATATGTCGTTTTTCCCCTATGTTTAATATTATAAATAATGTAAATATAGATCTATACACCACACACACACACAAACCCAAACAACAAACACCCACCACACACAACACACACCACACCACCAACCCCACACACACACCACACCACACACACCACAAACACCAATTATATATATATTATATATAATAATATATATTATATATAATAATTATTTTATATTTTGAAAGTATGTTGTAGTAGCATGTATGTATGTTTTTGTATGTATTTTAATTTTAAAATATATATATATATTAATTTTTAAAAATTTATTTTAAAAAATTATATTTTTTGTTTGTTTTTTTGTGTGTGTGGTGGGGTGTGTGGGTGTGTGTGTGTGGTTGGGGGTGTGTGTTGTGGTGTGTGGTAAAAGGTTTGTGTGTGTGTGGTGTGTGTTGTGTGGTGTGTGTGTGTGTGTGTTTGGGGGTTGTTGCGTGTGTGTGTGGGTGTGGTGGTCCCCCCCCCCCCAAACACAAAACACCACACAACACACACACACCCCACACACACACCACACACACAAAAAACCCTTAAACTATATTATATATTTATATAATATTTATTAAAAATATAAAAATATAACAAATATACACCAAAAACTTTCATATATACTAATACACACATGTGAATATAAGCATATATAAAGTTCTTTTCGTAAAACAACACCCCACACACCACCACAAAAAAAAAAAACCCCACACACACAACAACACCACCCACAAACCCCGCACCCCCCCACACACACACACACACCCCACACACCAAAACACACAAACACCCCACACCAACACACCCACAACACACAACACAATATAATATTAAAAAATAATATAATATATATTATATATTAATAATATACACATATAATTTACAATTAATTTTATTATAATATATTATATATAAAAATATATATAAAATATAAAGCATATAGGTAATAATACTTCATATACATTACATATATAACCTTTTTTATTATAACTATATAAACATATAATACATACCAAACACACACACCACAAAATATACAATATTAAAACATAAATTTTTTATATATAATATATTATATATATATAATATATATAATTATATATTTAAAATATTTATATTCGGGGGGGGGGGGGGGTTTGTGTGGTGTGTGGTGTGGTTGTGGGTTGTGTTGGTGGGTGTTTGTGTGTCTGGTGGTGTTTGTGTGTGTGTATCCAAACAATGATAATATATAAAAAAAAATAAAAAATATCTACTATCATATATATAATAATATATAAAAATATATAAATTAAAAATATATAATTTTATTATTTAAAGTATGATGTATTAAAATTTAACATATTTTTAAAAAATAAATTTATATTTTATTTATACCAGGAAAACCCCCCCCCCCCCCCCCCCCCAAAAAAAAAAAAAAA
>NW_023640171.1:0-11523 GCF_015228065.2 Penaeus monodon
TTATCCATTTTCCCTCATTATCATCATTATTGCAATTTTATCCATATTGCAATTATTATCCATTATTGCAATTATTGCAGTTATAATATATATTTTTTCAACTTATATAAAAACTACAATAAAAAAGAAAAAATAATAAAATAACAAAATAACGTTTTTATGATAAAATTTTTTTATCATTATTTTTAAATTTAACTTGTTTTAAAAGTAATATACATTATAATAGTTTTTTTTGCAATTATACTACCAGTAAAAAGAATAATTGATAAAAATAATAAAAAATGAATTAATAACAAAATTATAACGATTATTATTATTATTTATTAATTTATTTTATTGTTTTATTATTAAAGTTATAAAATATTTTTTTACAATAATACTAATAATTAAAGTAACAATAATAAGATAAAAATGAAATAATAAAAATTTAAAAATAATAATATAAAAATAATAATAAAATAATAATAATAATAAAAAATGAGATATTTATAATATTATAATAATAAGATAATAGTAATAATATTTAAAAATCATCATTGTTTTCCAAAAATTTTCTTTATTCTCACTTTTATCATATTATTGGGCAGATTAATAAATTTGGTAAAAATTATCTTATTCCCTAATAATTGCCAAAAAAATCAAAGAATGGAAAAAAAAGTCATTTTGGGGAGCTCTCAAAAAGGGATATTCGCTAGATTTAGCGCTTTTTTGACTTTTGGGGTTTTTTTCTTTTTCCTTTTTTTATTATTATGGACACAAATCCGTTTTTATCCCCATTTTTCATATTATTCATTATTATCGTTATCATCACATTACATCATTATCATCTTATCATCATCATTATCACATTTTGCAATTTTTATCATCATTATTTCAATTATATCATCATTTTTTGCAAATTTTTATCTCTTATTGCAATTATTTTCAGTTATAATATATATTTTTAAAATATACAAAAACAAATGCAATAATAATAGTAAAAAAAATAATGATAACAATAATAACGCTTTTATGAAAATATTTATATCATTTTTTTTAATTAACACGTTATTTCTTATTTTTACTGTTATAATAGTTATTTTTTCAATTATCACAGTAAAAATAATAAGATAATAAAAACAATAATGATATTAAAACAATATTATAATGATTAATTATTTTTATATTATTATACTTATTTTTATTTTGTTGTTTTTATTACAGTTAAATTATTTTTTTGGGGAATAAAACTAATAATTTAAAATAAAAATAATAATAATAAAAATGATAATAATAATAATAATAATAAAATAAAAATAATAAAAATAATAATAATAAGATAATGATATTTATAATATTATAATAATAATGTAATAGTAATAAAATTTAAAAATCATCAAAAGTTTTCCAAATTCCTTTATCTCACTTTTATCATTATTTTCATGATTAAAAGAATTCGGTAATTATTATCATTTTACCGTAATTTGCCAAAATCATCAAAAGAATGGAAAAACGTCTTTTGGAGTTACTCTCAAAAGGCTATATTTCGCTAGATTTTTCCGCTTTTTTTACTTTTGGGATTTTTTTCTTTTTTCCCTTTTTTTATATATGGACACAAATCCTGATTATTTCATTTTATCATGACTACACATATTATCGTTTTTCATCATCATTATATCATTTCATCATCATTATTTTCAATTTTTATCACATTTTTGCAATTATTTCAGTTATAATAATATTTTTTTAAAATATACATAAAAACTAAATAATAACAGTAATAAAAATAATGATAAAAATAATAACGTTTTTTTTGATAAATTTTATTCATTTTTAATTAACATCGTTATTACTGAATTATTACTGTTATAATAGTTTTTTCCAATTTTACTACCAGTAACAAGGAATAAAAATGATAATAATAACAATAAGATATTAATAACAATTTATAACGAATTAATATTTTTTATACTATTTTTATTATTGTTTTATATTCAGTTAAACATTTTTGGGAATAATACTAAAATGAAAGTAACAATAATAATAATAACAATGATAATAATAATAATAATAAAAATAATAAAAATAATAATAAAAATAATAAAAAAAAGATATTGAATTATTGATAAAAAAATGATAATATAATAATATTAATAATCATCAAATGTTTTCCCTATTTTCTTTATTCTCACTTTTATCATTATGTATGATAAAAGAATTTTGGTAATTTTTCATTTTTTACCCTAATAATTGCCAAATCACAAATAATGAAAAAAAAGCATTTGGAGTAAACTTTCAAAAGGCTATATTTTGCTAATTTTTGCCGCTTTTTATTCGACGTTTTTGGGATTTTTTTCTTTTTACACCTTTTTTTTATTTATTATGGAAAGAAATCCGTTATTATTCTCATTATTATCATGATTATCATCATTCATTATCGTATTCATCATCATTATCATCATTATCCAGCATTACCATCATCATATCATCATTATTGGCAATTATGTCATCATTTGCTATTATTATCATCATTTGCAATATTATCATCATTATTGCAATTATTGCAGTTATATATATATTTTTACAACTATACTACTAACAACTACAATAATAATAGTATAACAAAATTGATAAAAATAATGGTTTTTATGATTAAAGTATTTTATCATTATTTTAATTAACATCGTTATTACTGTAATTATTATGTTATGATATTATTTTTGCAATTACTACTACCAGTAACAGGAATAATACTGATAATAATAGCAATAAATGATATTAATACAATATTATAACGTTATATTATTATTATTAATATTAGTTATTATTATTATTTGTTGTTTTAGTATTACAGTTATCATATATTTTTGGGCAATATACTAATAATTAAGTAAGCAATAATTCATATATAATGATAATAATATAATAATAATAATGATAAATAATATAATAATAATAATAATAATAGTAATATAATGAATGAATTGATCATATTTGATAATAATAATGATAATAGTAATTTAATAATCCATCAATGTTTATTCCAAATTCTTTTATTCTCGACTTTATCATCATTATTGTCATGATTAATAGAATTCTGGTAATTATTATCATTATTACCCGAATAATTGCCAAAATAGCAATGAAAGGAACAAACGTCATTTTGGAGTATCTCTCAAAAGGCTATATTTCGCTGATTTTGCCGCTTTTTTTCGACTTTTGGGATTTTTTTTCTGTTACCCTTTTTTTTTATCATATATGACACCAAATCCTGTTTACATTATCTCATTTTATCATGATTATCATCCTTATTATCGTTTATCATCATCATTATCATCATTCTCATCCTTAATCATCATCATAATCATATTCATTGCAATTATTATCATCATTATTTGGGCAATTATTGCAGTTACTAATTATATTTTTACAACCCCTACTAATAACAAACTACAATCATAATAGTAATAACATAACTGATAACAATAATACCGTTTTTTGATAAATATTTATAATCCATTTTTTAATTAACATCGTTATTACTACTGTAATTATTCCTGTTATAATAGTTTATTTTTGCAATTATACTATACCAGTAACAAGAATAATAATGATACTAATAACATAATGATATTAATAACATATTATAACGATTATTCTTATTATTATTGTACCTTATTATTATTATTGTGTTATTATTACAGTTAATAGATATTTTTTGGGCCAATAAATACTAATAATTTAAAGTACAATCATAAACTAATAAATGATACGAATAATAATCATAAGAAAATAGATGAAAATAATATAATAACGATAATAATAAAAATAATATGATATTGATAATGTTGATAAGAATAATGATAGTAATAATATTAATAATCATCAAATGTTTATCCAAGTTCTCTTTATTCTCACTTTTAAATCATCATTATTGTCATGATTAATAGAATTCTGGTAATATTATCATCATTACCCTATAATTTGCCAAAATCTCAATGAATGGAAAGACGTCATTTTGGAGTATAACTCTCCAAAAGTTTTATTTCGCAGATTTTGCCGCTTTTTCGACTTTTGAGATTTTTTTTTTCTTTTACCTTTTTTTTTAATAATATATTTACACAAATCCTGTTATTATCCTCTTATTATCATGATTATCATCATATTTATCGTTATCATCATCATTTCATCATTAATCATCTTATCATCGTCTTATCATCATCATTATCATCAGTATATGCAATTATTATCATCATTATTGCAATCATTACCCCCTCATTATTGCAATTATTGCAGTTATAATAATATATTTTTACAACTATCCTAATCAACAACTACATAATAATAGTAATAACAATATGATAAACAATAATAACGTTTTTATGATAATATTTTTATCTTATTTGAATTAACATCGTTTTACTGTAATTATTACTGTTATAATAGTTATTTTTGCAATTATACTACAAGCAACAAGAGAATAATGATAAGCATAACGATTATGATTTAAATAACAATGTTATAACTATATATCATTATTATTATTTACTTATTAGTATTATTTTTGTTATTATTAGTTAAATATATTTTTGGGCAATAATACTAATATTAAAGTAACAATAAAATAATAATATGATTATAATAATAATAATATAATAATATATAATAATAATAATAATAATAATAATAATATAATGAATTGATAATAGTGATAATATAATGATAATAGTAATAATATTAAATAATCACAAATGTTTATCCAAATTCTCTTTATCTCACTTTTAATCATCATTATTGTCATGATTTAATAGAATTCTGGTAATTAATTATCATTATTACCCTAATAATTACCAAAATCAGAATGAATGGAAACAACGTCATTTTTGGAGTATAACTACTCAAAGGCTATATTCGCTTGATTTGCCGCTTTTTCGACTTTTGGGATTTGTTTTTCTTTTACCTTTTTTATATCTATGTACGCAAAATCCTGTTATTATCCTCATCTTTATCATGATTATCACATTATTAAAATCGTTCTCATCATCATTATCATCATTATCATCATTATCATCATCATTATCACCATTAATCATTATTATCATCATTATTGCATTATTATCAAATCATTATTAGCAATTATTGCAGTTATAATATATATTTTTACAACTATACAAATAACCCCTACAATAATAATAGTAATAACAATAATTGATAAAATATAACGTTTTTATGATAAATATTTTATATCATTATTTTAATTAACATAGCTTTCTTTAATGTAATTATTACTGTTATAATCGTTCTTTTTTTTGCAATTAACTACCATAACAAGAATCCTATGATAATAATAACAATAATGATATTAATAACAATATTATCACGATTATTATTATTTTTTTTATACTTATTAATTATTATTGTTGTTGTTATTCAGTTATATATATTATTTTGGGCATGAGACTAATAATTTAAAGTAACCAATAATAATAATATATGATAATAATAATAATAATAATAATAAATAAAATAAAATAATAATAATAATAATAATAATAATAATAAATAATAATATGATATTGATATATGTATATATGATAATAAGTAATAATAATATTATATCATCAAATTGTTATCCAAAGAATCTCTTTATTCTCCCTTTTATCATCACTTATTGTCATTATTGATACGAATTCTGTTAATTATTATCATTATTACCCAAATAATTGCCAAATCATCAAAATGATGGAAAAAACGTCATTTTGGAGTATACTCTCCAAAGGCTATATTTCGCTAGATTTTGCCACTTTTTTCGACTTTTGGGATTTTTTTTCTTTTAACCTTTTTATTATAATGGACAGGACACAAATCCTGTTTATTACCTCATTATTATCATGATTTTATCATCATTATTACTCGGTATCATCATCATTATCATCATTATCATATTTCATCCATCATTATCATCATTATTGCAATTATTAGCATCATTATTGCAATTATCTCATCATTATTGCAATTAAATTGCAGTTATTGAATATATATTTTTACAACTATACTCATAACACCTACAATCAAATAATAGTAATAACCATAATGATACATAATAACGTTTTTTTATGATATATTTAATCATTATTTTAATTAACATCGTTATTACTGTAATTATTTAACTGTTATAAAAGTTATTTTTGCAATTATACTACCAGTACAAGAATAATTGATGATCAATAACAATAATGATATTATAACAATATTATAACGATTTTTATCATTATTATTTATACTTATTATTATTAATTTTTGTTATTATTAAAGTTATAATATATTTTTGGCAATAATACTAATATTAAGTAACAATACTATAATAATAATGATAATAAATAATTAAATATAATAATAATAAGAATAATAATAATAATAAATACTACATAATATAATAATATAATATATCGTAATGATATGATATATTGATAATAATAATGATAACTATAATATCTTAATATCATCAAATGTTATCCCAAATTCTCTTTATTCTCACTTTTATCATCATCTTCCAGGTTAATAGAATTCTGTAATTCAATTATCATTATTACCCTAATAATTGCCAAAATCATGAAAGAATGGAAAAAACGTCTTTTTTGGAGATAACTCTCAAAAGGCTAATTTAGCTAAGATTTTTGCCACTTTTTCGCTTTTGGGCTTTTTTTTTCTTTTACCGTTTTTTTTTATTATAATATGGACAAAAATCCTGTTATTATCCTCCTTATTTTTCATTTATCATCATTATTCTCGGTATCATTATCATTATCTCATTATCAGCATTATTCATCATCATTATCACTTATTGCTAATTGATTATCATCATTATTGCATTAATGTGCCGTTAAATATAGTTTTTTTACACTATACTAATAACAACTACAAGAATAATAGTCATAACAATAATGATAACAATAATCACGTTTTTTATGATAATATTTATATCATTATTTTAATTACATCGTTATTACTGTAATTATTACTGTTATATAGTTATTTTTGCAATTAATACTACAGTAACAAGACTAATCATAATCATAATAACATAATAATATTAATAACAATATTGTAATGATTATTATTATTATTATTATTATACTTATTATTTTATTGTTGTTCTTATTACAGTATATATATTTTTGGGCATAATCCTAATAATTAAAGTAACAATAAATACGACTAATAATGATAAGTGTTATAATAATGAGACTAATATAATAGTAATGAATAATATACAATAATAATACTAATAATAATAATGAATATAATAATGAGATTGATAATATTGATAATAATAATGATCAAGTAATAATATTAATAATCATCAATGTTATCCAAATTCTCTTTATTCTCACCTTTTTATCATCATTCTTGTCATGATTAATAGAATTCTGGTAATTATTATCCTTATTACCCTAATAATTGCCAAAATAGCAATGATGGAAAAAAAAAACGTCATTTTTGGAGTATATCTCAAAAGGCTATATTTCGCTAGATTTTGCCGCTTTTTCGACTTTTTGGGATTTTTTTTTTCTTTTACCTTTTTTTATTTATATATGGACACAAAGCCTTTTATTAATTCCCCATTAATATCATGATTATTCATCATTAATTATCGTTATCATCATCCATTATCATCATTAGCATCATCATTATCATCATCATTTCATCATTATTGCAATTATTATCATCATTATTGCAATTATTATCATCTTTTGCAATTATTCAGTTATTCTATATTTTTTTACAACTATACTAATAAGACCTAACAATAATAATAGTAATACAATAATAATAACAATAATAAATTTTTTTTGATAAATATTTATATCCATTTATTTTTATTACATCTATATCGTTATTACTTAAATTATTACTGTTACATAGTTATTTTTGGCAATTATACTACCATAACAATAATAATAAATATAATAATAACAATCAGATAATTAATACAATTATTCAACGAATTTTATTATTATTATTATACTTATTATTATTATTGTTGTTATTATTACAGTTATAATATATTTTTGGGCAATAATACAATAATTAAAGTAACAATAATCGAATATAATGATAAGAATACTAATAATAATAATAAGATAAATACTTATATAATAATAATATAATAATAATAATAATTACTAGATAATAATAACGATATTGCTAATTTAGATAATAATAATGATAATAGTATAATTTAATAATCATCAAATGTTATCCAAATTCTCTTATTCTCACTTTTCATCTTATTGTCATGATTAATAGAATTCTGGTAATTTATTATCATTAATTACCCCTAATAATTGTCCACAATCAATCAAATGATGAAAAAACGTCATTTTTGGAGTATACTCTCAAAGGGTTATTTCGCTAGATTTGTGCCGCTTTTTCGACTTTTTTGGGATTATTTTTTCTTCTTACCTTTTTATTATATAATAATGTCACAAAAATCCTGTCTTATCCATTTATTATCATGATTATCATCATTATTATCGTTATCCATCATCATTATCATCATTATCATCATTATCATCATCATTTCATCATTATTGCAATTATTTCATCTTTATTGTCAATTATTATCATCATTATTGCAATTATTTCAGTTTAATATATTTTTTTTACAACTTACTAATAACACTACAATAATATAGTAATAACAATAAATGTAACATACTAACGTTTTTTCTGATAATATTTATATCATATTTTAATTAAAACATCGTTATTACTGTATTAGTACTGTTTCTAATAGTTATTTTTGCATATACTACCAGAACAGAATATATGATACTATAACAATAATGATATTAGATAAACATATTACTAACTAATTTTTTAAAATTTTATTATTAATTATTATACTTTTTATTATTATTGTTGTTATTATTACAGTTTATAATATATTTTTGGGCACACATAATAACTAATAATTAAGTAACATAATAATAATAATAATGATAATAATAATAATAGTAATAAATAATAATAATGATAATAATAATAATAACAATATAATACTAATACTGATAATGCTTTGATAATATTGATTAATAATGATAATAGTAATAATATTAAATAGTCATCAAATGTTATCCAATTCACTTGATTCTCCTTTTATCACATTATTGTCATGATTAATAGCATTCCTGTATTTTATCATTATTACCCTAATATTCCAAAATCATCAAATGAATGGAAAAAACGTCCAGTTTGGAGTATACGTCTCAAAAGGCTATATTTCGGCTAGTTTTTGCGCTTTTTCGACTTTTGGGATTTGTTTTTCTTTTACCTTTTTTTTATTATTATATGGACACAAATCTGTTTATTATCCTCATTATTTATATATGATATCATCATTATTATCGTTATCAATAATCATTATCCATCATTATCTCATTATCATCATCATTATCATCAATTATTCAATTATTATCATCATTATTGCAATTATTATCCATCATTTATTGAAAGTTATTATCATCATTATGCAATTTTGCAGTTTAATATATATTTTTATCACTATACTAATAACAACTACATAATAATAGTAATACAATAATGATAACAAAATAACTTTTATGATAAATATTTTATCATTTATTTTAATCAACATCGTTATTACTGTACTTATTACTTTTATCCTAGTTTATTTTTGCAATTATACTCCAGTAACAAGAATAAAATGATAATAATAACAATAATGATATTAATAATCACAATAATAATTAACGATTATTATTATTATTATTATTATTATACTTATTATTATTAGTGTTTGTTATTATTACAGTTATAATATATTTTTGGCAATATACTAATATTAAAGTAACAATAATATAATTAATGAATGATAATAATACTATCAGAATAATAATATACTAATAAAATTTACTAATAAATAACAATAATATAATAATAAATAATGAATATTGATATATTGATAATATATGATAATTTTAAATATAATTAATAATCACAAATGTTTTATCGAATTCTTTTTTATTCTCACTTGTTTATCATCATTATTGTCATGATAATAGAATTCTAGTATTATTATCCATTATTACTCTAATAATTCCAAATGCATCAAATGAAATGGAAAAAACGTCCCATTTTGGCGTAATACTCTCAGAAGGCTATTTCGCTAGAAATTTGCCCGTTTTTTCAACTTTGGGATTTTTTTTTCTTTTAACCTTTTTTATTATATATGGACGCAAATCCTGTTTATTATCCTCTTTATTATCATGATTATCATCATTATTATCGTTAATCACATCATTATCATCATTATCATCATTATCATCATCATTTAACATCATCATTGCAATTATTATCATCATATTGCAATTATTATCATCATTATTGCAATTATTGCAGTTTAATATTATTTTTATTATACTACCATATACTAATAATAAATAATAATAATAAAATAATAAATATAATAAATAATAATAAAATTATATTATTATAATAAATATTATAATATTATTGATTATTATACATTTTAATAATAATGGTAATAATATAATAATTAAATATACAAATATATTCAATATTTAATAATATAATGTATATATATATATATAATTATAATAATAATAAACTAATAATTGATAATAATAATATAATGAAAAAGTCATTTAATATATTAAAAAAGATAATGAATAATTTCAAATTTTATTCGATTTTTTTTCTTTTTCACTTTTTTATTTTTCAATGATTTAATAAATCGTATTTATTATCATTATTACCTAATAATTCCAATATATCAAATCGATAAAAACTCATTTTGATATCCCTAAGCTATATTTCACTAGATTTCTCCGCATTTTGACTTTTGGCATTTTTTTCTATTATTTTTTTTTATATATATTGACAAATACATTAATCCATAATATATGATTATCATATTAAATTATCTTTCATCATTATAATTTATCATTATTTAATACATCATTATGATCATTATATGTAATTATTATTTTTCAATTTATTACAGTAAAATATTTTTTAATAAAACATAATGATATTAATAACAATATATATAGAATTAATATATTATATTATAATATTATGTTTTATAATAAATTTTATATATTTTTAATTAACATATTATAACTAAATACATGTTATAATAAGTTAATTTATGCAATATCTACCAGTAACAAAATAATAATAATAATAATACATAAATATAATAATAATATATAACGATTATATATTATATTATTAACTTAATATATATTATAATGTTTATATATAATATATAAATTTTTGGGCATATCATATATTAAATAACATAATAAAAATAATGATAAATAATATATAATAAAAATAAACATAAAATAATAATAAATAATAATAATAATAAAAATAATATATATAATAATAATAATATATTGATAATTATAATAATAATGATAATAGTAATAATATTAATAATCAGAAAATATTATCCAAATCTCTTATTCTCACTTTATCATCATATTGTAT
>NW_023640172.1:0-11523 GCF_015228065.2 Penaeus monodon
TGGTATTATATTATTATTGTAGTCTGTTATTAGTATAGTTGTAAAAATATTATATTATAACAATGCAATTAATTGCAATAATAATGATAATATTGCACATAATGATGATAATAATTGCAATAATGATGATAATGATGATGATAAGATGATAATGATGATAATGATGATGGTAACGATAATAATGATGATATATGATAATAATGAGGAATAATAAGCAGCGATTTGTGTCCATATATATAAAAAAAAGGGTTAAAGAAAAAAAAATCCCAAAAGTCGAAAAAAGCTGGCAAAATCTAGGCGAAATATAGCTTTTGAGAGTATACCCAAAGAGTTTTTTCCATTCATTTGATGAGTTTGGCAATATTAGGGTAATAATGATAATAATTACAGAATTTCATTAATATGACAAAATGATGATAAAAGGGAGAATAAAGAGAATTTGGATAACTTTGATGATTATTAATATTCTTAACTATTATCATTATTATTATCATATTATTATTATTATAATTATTATCAATATTACTTATTATTATATTATTATTATTATTATTATTATTATTATTATTATTTATTATTATTATTATTATTTTATTACTTTAATTTTAGTATATGCCAAAATATATTATAACTGTAATAATAACAATAATAAAATAATAAGAATTATAATAATAATAAAATCGTTATAATATTGTTATTAATATAATTATCGTTATATTATCATAGTATCGTGTTTATGGTAGTATAATTGCAAAAAATAACTATTTAACAAGTAATAATACAGTAATAACGAGTTAATTAAAATAATGATATAAATATTTATTGTTAAAAAACGTTATTATTGTTTATCAGTATTGTTATTACTATTATTATTGTAGGTGTTATTAGTATAGTTGTAAAAATATATATGATAACGCCCAATAATTGCAATAATAATGATAATAATTGCATATAATATTTGATAATAATTGCATAATGATGATAATGATGATGCAATGATGCTAATGATGAGATAACGATAATAATGATGATAAATATGATAATAATGAGGATAATAACAGGATTTGGTACATTAGCTAATAAAAAAAGGGGTAAAAGAAAAAAAAATCCCAAAAAGTCGAAAAAATGCGGCAAAAATCTAGCGAAATAGAGCCTTTTGAGGGAGTATACTCCAAAATGACAGGTTTTCCATTCATTTGATGATTTTGGCAATTATATAGGGAAAATGATAATAGTACCCGAATTCTATTAATCAGACAATAATGATGATAAAAAGTGAGAATAAAGAGAATTGATAAACAAAAAAGCATTTTTGATGATTATTAATATTATTACTATTATCATTAGTATTATCAATATTAGTATTATTATTATTATTATCAATATTATTATTATTTTTTATTATTATTAATTATTATTATTATTATTATTATATTATTATTATTATTATTATATTATTATTACTTAATATTTTAGGTAATTATGCCCAAAATATATTATAACTGGAATAATAAACAATACTAAACAAAATAAGTATAATAAATAATAATTAATCGTTTTATAATATTGTTAATTAATATAAATTATTGTTATTATTATCCCCTTAGTATCTCGTGGTCCGTGGTATTATAATTGCAAAAATAATATTATAACAGTAATAATTACAGTACTAAAACGATGTGTAATTAAAATAATGATATAAATATTTATTGTAAAACGTTATTATTGTTATAATTATTGTATTACTATTATGATTGTTAGTTGTTATTAGATAGTTGTAAAAATATATAATTATAACTGCAATAATTACAATAATAATGATATAATTGCAATACTGATGATAATAATGCAATAATGATGATAATGATGATGTAATGATGATAATGATGATAATGATGATGATAACGATAATAAGATGATAATCTGATAATAATGAGGATAATAACGGATTTTGTGTCCATATATAATAAACAACAAGGTAAAAGAAACAAAATCCCAAAAGTCGAAAAAGCGGCAAAATACTAGCGAAATATAGCCTTTTGAGAGATACTCCAAAAATAGACGGTTCTTCATTCATTTTGGAATGATTTTGGCAATATTAGGGTAATAATGATAATAATTACCAGAATTCTATTAATCATGGACAATAAGCTGATAAAAAGTGATGAATACAGAGGAATTTGGATAAACATTTGATGATTCTTAATAGTATGTACTATTATCATTATTATTCAATATCTTATTATATTATTATTATCAATATTAATTACTTGTATTATTATTATATTATTATTAGTTATTATTATAATTATTAGTATCTATTATATTATTAATTACCTTTAATTATTAGTTTATGCCCAAAAAATATATTATTAACTGTAATAATAACAATAATAACAATAATAAGTATAATAATAATAATAATAATTATTGCTATTATTATCATTATTATTCGTGTTACTGGTAGTATAATTGCAAAAATAACTATTATAACAGTAATAATTACAGTAATAAACAGTAAAAATGATATAAATATTTATTGTAAAAACGTTATATTGTTATCATTATTGTTTTACTATTATTATTGTATTGTTATTAGTATAGTTTGTAAAAATATATATTTATAACTGCAATAATTGCAATAATAATGATAATAATTGGCATAATGAGGATAAAATTGCAATAATGATGATCATGAATGATGAATAATGTGATAATGATGATAAATGAATGAATGATAACGATAATATGATGTAATCAGATAATAATAGTGATAATAACAGATTGTGTCCATATTAATAAAGAAAAAGGTAAAAGAAAAAAAATCCCAAAAGTCGAAAAAGCTGCAAAATCTAGCGAATATAGCCTTTTGAGAGTATACTTCCAAAATGGACGTTTTTTTTTCCATTCATTTGATGATTTTGGCAATTATAGGGTAATAATGGATAATAATTCCCAGAATTCTATTAATCATGACAAAATGATGATAAAAGTGAGAATAAAGAGACTTTGGATACATTTGATTGCTTATTAATATTATTACTATTATCATTATTATTATCAATATTATTATTATTATTATTATTATCAATATTATTATTATTATTATTATTATTATTATTATTATTATTATTATTATTATTATTATTACTTTAATTATTAGTATTATTGCCCAAAAATATATATATAACTGTAATACTAACAATAATAACAATAATAATATAATAATAATAATAAATAATCGTTATAATATTGTGTGATTATTAGTATTGTTATTTTTTTTAACAAAAATTATCTATTATTATTCGTGTTACGGTAAGTATACTTGCAAAAAATAACTATTTATACAGTATAATTACAGTAATAACGATGTTAATTAAAATAATGGATATAAATATTTATTGTAAAAACGTTATTTATTGTTATCATTTAATTGTATTACTATTATTATTGTAGTTGTTATTAGTATAGTTTTGAAAATACAATATATTATAACTGCAATAATTGCATAATAATGATAATAATGGCAATAATGATGATAAATAATTGCAATACATGATGATAATGTTATTATAATTTGATAATGATGATAATGATGATGATACCGATAATGTGAATGATGAGATTGTATCATGATAATAATGGGATAAACAGGATTTGGGTCTATTGATATAATAAAAAAAGGTAAAAGAAAAAAATCCCAAAGTCGAAAAAGCGGCAAAATCTAGCGAAATATAGCCTTTTTGAGAGTATACTCCAAAATGACTTTTTTTTTTCCATTCTTTTGATGATTTTGGCAATATTAGGGTAATAAGATAATATTACAAATTCTATTAATCAATGACAATAATGATTAAAAGTGAAATAAAGAGATTTGGATAACATTTTTGATGATTACTTAATATCATTACTATTATCACTTATTATTATCAATATTATTATTATTATTATTATTATCAATATTATTATTATTATTATTTTATTATTATTATTAGTAGTTCTTAATTTTAATTATTATTTTATTATTATTATTATTATTATTATTATATTATTACTTTTAATTATTAGTATTATTGCCCCAAAATATATTATAACGTAATAATAACAATAATAACAATAATAAAAGTATAATAATATAATAATAATCGTTTATAATATTGGTTATTGAATATAATTATTGTTATTATTATCATTATTATTCGTGTACTGGTAGTATAATTGCAAAAATAAATATTATCACAGTAATAATTACCGTAACAACGATGTTAATTAAATAATGATATAAATATTTATTGTAAAACGTTATAATTGTTATCATTATTGTTATTCTATTATTATTGTAGTTGTTATAGTATAGTTGTAAAAAATATATTTTACTCAATAATTGCAATAATAATGATAAGAATTTGCAATAATGATATAATACTTGCAATAATGATGATAATGATGATGATCAATGATGATAATTGTGATAATGATGATGATACGATAATAATTGATAATCATGATAATAATGAGGCAAAATAACAGGATTTGGTGTCCATATATAATAAAAAAACAAGGTAAAAGAAAAAAATCCCAAAAGTCGAAAAGCGGAAAAGACGGCAAACTCTAGGCGAAATATAGCCTTTTGAGAGTATACTCCAAAATGAACGTTTTTTCCATTCATTTGATGATTTTGGCAATTATTAGGTAATAATGAGAATAATTACCAGATTTCTATTAATCATTACAAAATGATGATAAAAGTGAGAATAAAGAGAATTTGGAAACATTTGCTGTTATTAGGTATTATTACCTATTATGCTTTTATTAATTTATCAATATTATTATTTTATTATTATTAGTATCAATATTATTATTATTATTATTATTATTATTATTATTATTATTATTCTTTATTATTATTATTAATTACTTTAATTATTAGTATTATTAGCCCAAAAACTGCGTGCTATATTATAACTGTAAATATAACAATAATAACAATAATAAGGTATAATAATCTAAATAATATCGTTATAATATTGTTATTAAACAATATAATTTATTTGTTAGTATTATCATTATTATTCGTGTTCTGGTAGTATAATTGCAAAAATAACTAATTATAACATTAATAAATTACAGTAATAACGATGTTAATTAAATAATGATATAATTATTTATTGTAAAAAACTTTATTATTGTTTATCCATTATTGTTATTACTATTATTATTGTAGTTTGTTTATTATTATATTGTAAAAATATATATATAACTGCAATAATTGCAATACTAATGATAATAATTGCAATAATGATGATAATAATTGCAATAATGATGATAATGATGATGATAATTATGATAATGATGATAATTATGATGATAACGATAATAATGCTGATAATCATGATAATAAGAGGATAATAACAGGATTTGTGTCCATATAAAATAACAAAAGGTAAAAGAGAAAAAAATCCCAAAAGTCGAACAAAGCGGCAAAATCTAGCGAATATAGCCGTTTGAGAGTATACTCCAAAATGGACGTTTTTTCCATTCATTTTTGATGGATTTTGGCATTAGAGGTAATATGATAATATTACCAGAATTCTATTAATCATGACAATAAGATGATAAAAGTGAGAATAAAGGAGAATTTGGATAACATTTGATGGATTATTAGTATTATTACTACTATCATTATTATTTATCAATATTATTATTATCATTATTCTTATCAATTTATTAGTATTATTCTTATTATTATTATATTATATTAATTATTATTATTATTATTATTATTAGTATTATTATTATTATTATTACTTTAATTATTAGTATTATTGCCCACAAATAATATTATAACTGTACTAATAACCACAATAAACAATAATAAGTATAATCAATAATTATAATAATAGTTATTATATTGTTATTAATATAATTATTGTTATTATTATCATTATTATTCGTGTTACTGGTAGTATAATTGCAAAAATAACTATTATAACAGTAATAATTTACAGTAATAACGATGTTAATTAAAATATGATATAAATATTTATTGTAAAAACGTTATTATTGTTATCATTATTGTTTAACTATATTACGTGTAGTTGTTTATTAGTATCGTTGTAAACAATAATATATTATCACTGCAATAATTGCAATAATAATTGATCATAATTGCAAGAATGATGATAATAATTGCAATAATGATGATAATGGTGATGATAATGATGATAAGTGATGATAATGATAGATGATACGATAATAATGATGATATCATGATAATAATGAGGAGAATAACAGATTTGTGTCCATATTAATAAAAAAAAGGTAAAAGAAAAAAAAATCCCAACAGTCAAAAACGGCAAAATCTAGCGAAATATAGCCTTTTGAGAGGTATATCCAAATGACGTTTTTTTCGGGCATTCATTTGATGATTTTGGCAATTATTAGGGTAATAAAATGATAATATTCCTCAGAATTCTATTAATCAATGACAATAATGATGATAAAAGTGAGAATAAGAGAATTTGGATTAACATTTTGATGATTATAATTTATTACTATTATCATTATTATTATCAATATTATTATTAATTATTATTATTATCAATATTATTAGTATTATTATTAATTGTTATTATTAATTATTAATTATTATTATTATTATTATTATTATTATTATTTTACTTTAATTATTATAATATTGCCCAAAAATATATATAACTGTAATAATAACAATAATAACAATAATACGTAATAATAATATAATAATAAAGCGTTATAATATTGTTATTAATATAATTATTGTTATTATTATCATTATTATTCGTGTTACTTACTGGTAGTCGAATTTCAAATAATTACTATTATAACAGTAATAATTAAAGTACTAACGATGTTTAATTAAAATAATGCTATAATATGTTTGTAAAACGTTATTATTGTTATCATTATTGTTTATTACTATATATTGTAGTTGTTTTATTAGTATAGATTGTAAAAATATATATTATAACCTGCAATAATTGCATAATAATGATAATACGATTGGCAATAATGATGATAATAATTGCAATAATGATGATAATGATGATGATAATGATGATAATGATGATAATGATGATGATAACGATAATAATGATGAATAATCATGATAATAATGAGGATAATAAACAGGATTTGTGTCATATATATAAAAAAAAGGTCAAAAAGAAAAAAATCCCAAAAGTCGAAAAAAAGCGTCACAATCTAGCGAAATATAAGCCTTTTGAGAGTATTACTCCAAAATGACGTTTTTTTTTTTTTTTCCATTCAGTTTGATGATTTTTGGCAATTATTAGGGTAATATGAATAATAATTACCAGAATTCTATTATATCATGACAATAATGATGATAAAGTGAGAAAAAGAGAATTTGGCTAACATTTGATGATTATTATATTAATTACTTATTATCATTATTATTTATCAATATATTATTATTATTATTATTATCAATATTATATTATTATTATTATTATTATTATTTTATTATTATGATTATTATTATGATTAGTTATTATTATTATTAATTATTATTATTATTAGTTTACTTTAATTATTAGTATTATTGCCCAAAAATATATTATACTGTATAATACCATATAACAATAATAAAGTATAATAATATAATAATAATCGTTAGAATTTGTTATTAATATAATTATTGTTATTATATCATTTATTATTCGTGTTTACTGGTAGTAGAATTGCAAAACATAACCTATGTATAACATAATAATTTACAGTAATAACGATGTTAAATTAAATAATGATATAAATATTTATTTGTAAAACGTTATTATTGTTATTATTATTGATTAGTACTATATTATTGTAGTTTGTTATTTATAGGTTTGTAAAAATCTATTATTATAACTGCAATAATTGGCAATAATAATGTTAATAATTGCAATAATGATGATAATAATTGCATAGTATGATGATAATGCAGCTGATAATGATGATAATGATGATAATGATGATGATAACGATAATAAGGATGATAATCAGGATAATAATGAGGATAATAACAGGATTTTGTGTCCATATATCTCAAAAAACAGGTAAAAGAAAAAAAATCCCAAAGTCGAAAAAGCGGCAAAATCTAAGCGAAAATATATCCTTTTGAGAGTATACTCCAAAATGACGTTTTTTTCCATTCATTTGATGATTTTGCAATTATTAGCGGTAATAATGATAATAATTACCAGACTTCATTAATCTGAAAAAAAAAAAAAAAAAAAAAAATTAAAAATTTTTTTAAAAATTTTACATTTATTATTTTATATTTTTTTTATTATTTTATAAATTTTTTTTATTATTATTATTATTATTTTTTATTTTTTTATTTTATTTTTTTTTTTTTTATTTTAAATTTTTTTTTTTTTTTAAATTTTTTATTTTCCCAAAATTATTTTAAAGTAAAAATCAAAATAAATTTTTAAGATAAAATAATAAAATAATCGTTTTAAAATTTTTAAAATATTTTAACTTTGTTATTATTTTATTATTTTTTTTTTAAAAAAAAATATAAAATAAATTTTTAACATTTAAAAAATAAGATTTTAATTTAATTTAAAAAATTGAAAAATTTTTTGTTTTTTTTATTATTTTTTTGTTTTATAGTATAGTTTTTTAAAAATATAATTATAACCCTTAATTGCAATATAATGAAATAATTTCATAATGATAAAATTAAAATGTGATAATGAAAGATAAAAATTATGATTAATGTGATGATAACGAATAAAGATGATAATCTGATAAATGGGGTAAAAACAGGATTTGTGTCCCTATTAAAAAAAAAAAAGGGAAAAGAAAAAAATCCCAAAAGTCGAAAAAGCGGAAATTAGGAATATAGCCTTTTGAGAGTATACTCCAAAATGAGTTTTTTTTCATTTGATGATTTTGGCAATTATTAATCATGACAATATGACAATAATGATGATAAAAGTGAGAATAAAGAGAATTTGGATAACATTTGATGATTATTAATATTATTACTATTATCATTATTATTATCAATATTATTATTATTATTATTATTATCAATATTATTATTATTATTATTATTATTATTATTATTATTATTATTATTATTATTATTATTATTATTATTATTATTATTATTATTATTTAATTATTAGTATTATTGCCAAAAAATATTATAACTGTAATAATAACAATAATAACAATAATAAGTATAATAATAATAATAATAATCGTTATAATATTGTTATTAATATAATTATTGTTATTATTATCATTATTATTCGTGTTACTGGTAGTATAATTGCAAAAATAACTATTATAACAGTAATAATTACAGTAATAACGATTTAATTAAATAATGATATAAATATTTATTGTAAAAACGTTATTATTGTTATCATTATTGTTATTACTATTTTATTGTAGTTGTTATTAGTATAGTTGTTAAAAAATATTATAACTGCAAATTGCAATAATAATGATAATAATTGCAATATGATGATAATAATTCAATAATGATGATAATGATGATGATAATGATGATAATGATGATAATGAGATGATAACGTAATATGATAATCATGATAATAATGAGGATAACAGATTTGTGTCCATATATATAAAAAAAAAGTAAAAGAAAAAAAATCCCAAATCGAAAAGCGGCAAAATCTAGCGAAATATAGCCTTTTGAGAGTATACTCCAAAATGACGTTTTTTCCATTCATTTGATGATTTTGGCAATTATTAGGGTAATAATATAATAATTACCAGAATTCTATTAATCATGACAATAATGATGATAAAAGTGAGAATAAAGAGAATTTGGTTATAATTTGATGATTATTAATATTATTAATATTATCATTATTATTATCAATATTATTATTTATTATTATTATTCAAATTTTTATTATTATTATTATTTTATTATTTAATTATTATTTTTTATTACATTAAATTACTATTTAAAGTAATAATTACAGTAAACATGTTAATAAAATAAGATATAATATTATTATAAACGTATTATTGTTACATTATTCGTTTAATTATTATGATGTTATAAATATTTATTGTAAAATATATTATTTAATCAATTTAAATTTTATAATAATTTATTATTGATATTAGTATATGTAAAAATATATATTATAATGAATGATTAATAATAAAATGATCAAGAATATGATGATAATAATTTAATAATGATGATAATAAGGATTGGGTCCATAATATATAAAAAAAAGGAAAAGAAAAAAAAAAACCCAAATTGTGTCCAAAAACGGCAAAAAGTCAAGAAAAAACTTTCGAAGAGTGAAAACTCACCAAATGCGTTTTTCCATCTTTTGAGATTTGGCAATTATGGGTAATAATTGATAAAATTCCAAATTCTATTAATATGACATAATGATGAGTAAAAGTGAAATAATTACAGAATTTGATAACATTTGAAATATATATAATATATATTAATATTGGATAAATTTATATTATTATATTATTATATTATAATTATTATTATTATATATAATTATTATTATATATTTATTATTAGTATTATTCCAAAAATATATTATTATTACTTTAATTATTAGAATAATTCACAATAATATAATATAATAATAATAATAATCGTTATAATATTGTAATAATATAATATATAATATTATCATTTATTATTGTGTATTATATATTGCAAATATAACTATATTAATTATTAATTACAGTAATAATGCAGATAATTAAATATAAATTAAAATATTTATGTAAAAACGTTATTATTTATCATATTGTTATTACATATTTATTTTTAGTTTTATTAAGTTGTAAAAATTATTTTATTACTATTAATTGCTAAAGTTGTTATTAATATAATATGATGAATAATAATTATAATGAATAATTGAAGATAATGATAATGATGAATATGATGATAAGAAATAATAGATAATATGATAATATGATGATATAAGGATTTGTCATATATATAAAAAAAATAATAAGAAAAAAACATCAAAAGTCGAAAAACGGCAAAGATCTGCGAATATAGCCTTTTGAGAGATAGTAAACCAAAAGATTTTTCCATAATTGAAATTGGCAAATTAGGAAAATAAACTTTTAATTACCAGAATCTTTATCCAATATGAGATAAAATGGAATATAAGAGAATTAGGATAAATATTACATATTCTATTATCATACATTATTATATAAAATTGATATATTAATTTGATAAATTTTATTATTATTATATTATTTATTATCATTATTATTTATCAATATTATTATTATTATTATTATTATTAATATTATTATTACTTTATTATTATATTATTCCATTATTATATAACTTAATTATTACTATAATTATATATATTAATTAATATAAATTATATATGTTATATAATTGCAATATACTTATACTGTTTAATAATCAAATAAATATAAAGATAATAAATAAAAGTAATTTCGTTATAAAAAAATTGTTTTAAATTT
>NW_023640173.1:0-2500 GCF_015228065.2 Penaeus monodon
AAAATATATTAAAATATATAAAATATTATTATATAAAATTATATAAGATATTAAATAAAAAAATATTACACATATATACACTATGTTGTGTGTGGTGTTTTGTGGTTGTGTATTGTGGTACGGTGTGTGTGTGTAATATAAGTATATATAGATGTAGACAGATATAATATATATAATATTATTTATATATAAAATTTAATATATATATATATAAATATATAGATAATTTACATATAATATATATATATTATATTTTATATATATATATATATATATAATATAAAATTTATATATATAATATATATATATATATATATATATTAATATATATATAATATTATATATATTGTGTGTGGTGTGTGCGTGTGTGTGGGTGTGGTGTGGTGGGTCTGTGTGGTGTGTGTGTGTGGGGGAAAATTAAGTATATACAATTTTTAGTAATAAAAATAGTAATAATAATATAATAATTAGATAATAATGTAATATTATGTAAAATGATAATATATACTATACAATCAAACTAATAATAAAAATGAAATAAAATAATTATGTTAAATTATTATTTATTATCATTATAAAGATGATAAAATGAAATAAAAATAAAAATGAAAATAAAAATAATAATAAAATAAAATAATAATATAATAATAATAATAATAAAACTAATAAAAATGAAATGTGATGATGATGAAAATAATAAAAATTAAAAACAAAAACAAAATAATAAAAAATAATAATAATAATAGTAAAAATTAAAAAAATAATAATATAATAATAATAATATAATAATAAAAAAAATAATAATAATGAAAATAAATTTAATAAATGAAATCTGATAACTGTGAAAATAAAAATTAATAGTAATTTTAAAAACACACACACACATCAGTTTTTTTTTTGATTGATTATTTGGGATTGTCTTGGAATGTTCCCAAAGAATTTTTAGTTTGTTTTTGTCCCCCCTTTCGATAACAAAAATGGTCACCTTATTTCACAAAAAAACGAAAAAAAACTTTTAACGTAAAATTTCAGTTTTACTATGATAGCATTGCTTGCAGTTTAAAACCAGTACTCAAAATTATTTACTATACACTATGAACAAAAAATTTGTCACAAAAAAAAAATATTTTTCTGTTTTTTTCCCCGCAGAATCCAAAATAATCTAAATGCCCCCAATCTTTTCCCTCCTTTTCCTTTCCTAGAGTTTGAAAACCTGAGTGAAACCAGTTACCTCTGAAATACTGTGTTTGAAGGTTTGGGCCCTGGATGCGCTAGCCCCCCATCTCCCCCTAGTCTGAACTTTTTTGCACGTGCGCTCGTAATTGACAAATGATAATAGTATGTTAGTATGTGTGGTGTTGTGTGTGTGTGCGCGTGTGGTTTTTTTGTGTGTGTGTTGTGTGTGTGTGTGGGTGTGTGTGTGCGGTGTGGGGTTTTGTGTATGTGTGGTTGGTTGTTGTGGTGGTGTGTGTGTGTGTGGTGTGGTGTGTATCTGTGTGGGTGTGTGTGTGTGTGGGGTGTGTGTGTGTGTGTTTCGGGGTGTGTGGGGGTTTTTGTGGTGTGTGTGTGTGTCTGTGTGTTTAATATTATATATATATTAAAATTATAATATATATTATATGTAAAATATATAATATATATATTTTAATATATATATTATATATACAAAATAAATATTTTAATATGTGTGTGTGGGGTGTGTGGGTTCAAAAATACGTAGCAAGACCGGATGACACTTCAAACCTCCCCCAAGTGGCTGCCTTTCTCCTGGACGCAGATGCACCCGGTTTTCTCTACGCACGGAACAAACACCCGCCCTCGGGGGGAACCCCCGATAGAGGACCGTCCGTAAGGCAAGAGAGAGACACATGGACCCCCCAAGAACCCCCCTTTGGGGGCCCCCCAGGGTTCTTGGGGGGTCCTCATATCGTTTCAAGAAAAACCAGCAAGCAAACCCCCTTTTTCACTGACCCACCCAAGTCCCTCTCGTCCGCTCCATTGGTGACGCGGTGCTCTAATCCTCTTTCACTCATTTTTGGGTGGTTGCGGGGGCCACCCGTTTAAAAACCCTGGCGAAGGGGTGCTCCCACTCACGTGTCGCTTACATCTATGGAGGGGGTTTTCAAGAACCTCAAAACCCCGACGCATATTCCCCTCCCACTCGCTCCTCGGACGCCTTTTGCTGATCCACCGAAATGCCCCCCCGCCTCTTTTTAAGCCCGCCACGTACCAAGTCCTCTTCGATCCGCCTACCACCCCCAAATTCGTCCTATACTTCGTGCTGACACCACGCCTTGTCCCCTCCTGACGAAGTCGCTAAAGTGTTTCCGCACTCTACGCCCCACACTCCCCAATCCGTCACCTGCCTGCAATTCTTCGCGAACCCCGTAAACGCACCCGGGATGTCGCGTTCTATCCAGCCCCAACAATCTTCCCGTTACTTTAAAAAAAGTGTCCTATTAGTGCCAGAGTAACTATGCCCTCCCTAACCCCACCCCCC
>NW_023640174.1:0-11522 GCF_015228065.2 Penaeus monodon
TAATTATTATAATTAATTAATATATTGTATTATTATTATAATAATTATTATTATATTGTATAATTAAAAGTATAATTAAAATAAATTATTAATAAGTATGGTTATAATATGTATATATATTATATGTTATATTATCATTATTATTATTGTACTGGTAGTATAATTGAAAAATATTATTAAAGTAATAATTAATAATATATTGAAATTAAGATATCTATACAATAATTATAAAATGTAATTATTGTTATTAATATGTTATTACTATTAATTATTGTGTGTATAGATTATTGCAAAAATATATACTATAACTCAATAATTGCAATAATAATGATAACAATGCAATAATGATGATAATAAGATTGAATAATGATGATAATATAATGATAATGATGATAAATGATAGATGATGATAACGATAATAATGATGATAATCATGATAACGATGATGATAAGAGGAAATTGTTTTTTTCCAATTAATATAAAAAAGGTATAAGAAAAACATTCAAAAGTACAGAAATGCAAAATCTAGCGAAATATACTTTAGAGAGTATACTCCAAAATGACGTTTTTCGATTTCTTGGGATTTCGGCAATTATTAGGGTAATAATGATAATAATTACCAGAATTATTAATATAAAATAATATATGATGATAAAAGTTGAGAATAAAAATATTGGTAAATTTAATATTTATTAAAATTATTATTATTATTATTATTATTATTATTATATTATTATTATTATTATTATATTATTATTATATATTTATATTATTATTATTATATTATTATTACTATTATCTTAATATTAGTATTTTGCAAAAAATTTATTAGTATATATAAATAATATAATAAGTATAAGTATGTAATATATAACTTGGTTATAATTATTTATAGTTAGTATTATATATTATTAATCATAATTAATTAATACTTATAATAATTCAAAAAAGTTATTTGTAACATTAATTATTACGTATTATTAATATATGTATAATATTAAATTATTATAAAACTCAATATTAATTAATATTGTATAACAATTAATATGTGTAATAATTGTATAATGCAGAAATATATATATATGATAATATGATAATGAAATGCTAACGATAATAAAGATGATAATCATGATAACTGAGATGATAATAAGAGAATGATGTCATTATAAATAAAAAACGTAATAAATGAAATCCAAGGAAACGATGAAATAAAAGAATGCCTGTTCGAGATATATACAAAAAGGTATAAGAAAAATTCCCATAGTTCGGAAATGATAGGGTAATAGCGAAAATAGCTTTTGAAGATTAATCAAAAATTGTGTAAAATTGACTTAAGGAATTGGTCATGATTATTGATAATAATTATTATAATTACAGAATTATTAATATAACAATAATGATTATTAATATGAGATAATAGAATTATTTATAATTTAATATTATTAAATATATTATTTATATTATTATTATATTATTATATTATAATTATTATTATATTTATTAAATACATTATATATATTTTATATATATTAATAATTAATTAGTGTTATTCCAAAAAATCTATTATATGTATAATATATAATAATAATAATTGATAAGTATATAATAAAAATAGTGGTTATAATATTATTAGTAATATTATATTGATACTATTAATATTTATGTATGTATAATTGCAAAAATATTATTTTAACAGTAATAATTACTATAATAACGATGACTAATTAAGATACTTGATATAAATAATTATTATAAAATCGTTATTATTGTTATTATTATTGTTATTACATTATTATGTTTGTGGTATAGTATTGTTGCAAAAATATATACTATAAACTCCAATAATGCTAATAATAATGTAACAAATTGCAATAAAAAACTGATGATAATAATGGTAAGAATGTATGATAATGATGATGAATAATGATGATAATGATGATACATGATGATTGATAACGATAATAATGATGATGATATGATACGATGATGATAATAGAGGAATTGTGTCCATATATAATATAAAAAGTATCAGAAAAACATTCCCAAAAGTCGAAAAGCGGCAACAACGAGCGAAATATAGCTTTTGAGAGTATACTCCAAAATGTCGATTTTTTCGATTTCTTGGTTGATTTCGGCAATTATTAGGGTAATAATGATAATTAATTTACCAGAATTGTATTAATCATAACAATAATGATGATAAAAGGAGAATAAAGAGATTTTGATAACATTTGAACTATTATTAAAATTATTGTTATTATGATTATTATTATCATTAGTATTATTATTATTATTATATTATTATTCTGATTATTATTATTATTATTATTATTAGTATCCATTGCCAAAAAATCTATTATATCGTAATAAAACAATAATAATAATAAGTATAAGATAATAATAATAATGCTAGTGGTTATATTATGTTATTAGTATTATTATTGTATATTATCATTATGTAATTATTTGTACTGGTAGTATAATTGCAACACTAATTATTATAACAGTAATAATTACAGTAAAAACGATACTATATAAATAATCATATAAATAATTATTATAAAATCTTTATTATTGTTATTACCAATATTATTGTTGTGGTTATTAGTATTAGTATTTTTAACTCCAATAATTGCAATAATAATGATAATTGCAATAATGATGATAATAATTGCAATAGTGATGAAAATTATGATGATAATGATGATGATGATGAGATAAACGAATAATTGATGATAATCATGATAAAATTGATGATGATAAGAGGAATTGTGTCCAAAAATAATAATAAAAAGGTATAAGAAAAAAATTCCCAAAAGTCGAAAAAGCGGCAAAATCTATCAAATATAGCCTTTGAGAGTATACTCAAAATGACGTTTTTTCGATTTCTTGGTTATTTCGGCAATTATTTAGGTAATAATGATAATAAATTACCAGAATTGTATTATCATACGAATTGATGATAAAGTAGAATAAAGAGAATTTTGATAACATTTGAATATTATAAATTGTTATTATTATTATTATATATTATTATTATTATTTATTATTATTATTTATTATTATTATTAAATATTATTATTATTATTATTATCATTATTACTATTATCTTAATTATTAGTATCATTGCCAAAAAATCTATTATATCTGTATATAACAATAATAATAATAAGTATAAGTATAATATAATAATGCTAGTGGTTATAATATTGTTATTATTTATTATTGTTATTATTATCATTATTATTATTTGTACTGGTATATAATTGCAAAAATAATTATTATAACAGTAATAATTACAGTAATAACGATATTATTAAGATAATGATATAATAATTATTATAAAATCGTTATTATTGTTATTATTATTGTATTACTATTATTATTGTTGTGGTTATTAGTATTATTGCAAAAATATATACTATAGCTCCAATATTGCAATAATATAGAACATTGCAATAATGATGATAATAATTGCAATAATGATGATAATGATGATGATAATGATGATAATGATGATAATGATGATGATAACGATAATAATGATGATATCATGATAACGATGATGATAATAAGAGGAATTGTGTCCAGTTATAATATAAAAAAGGTATAAGAAAAACATTCCCATAAGTCGAAAAAGCGGCAAAATCTAGCGAAATATAGCCTTTGGAGTATACTACCAAAATGACGTTTTTTTTTTTTCATTTCTTTGGTGATTTTGCAATTATTAGGGTAATAATTGATAATAATTACAGAATTGTATTAATCAATAAACAATAATGATTGATAAAAAGTGAGAATAAAGAGAATTTTGATAACATTTGAATATTATTAAAATTATTATTATTCTTATTATTATTATTATTATTATTATTATTATTATTATTATTATTATTTTCTATTATTATTATTACTATTATCTTTAATTATTAGTATCATTGCCAAAAAATCTATTATATCTGTAATAATAACAAATAATAATAATAAGTATAAGATAAATCATAACTATAAAGAATGCCTAGTGGTTATAATATTGTAATATTGTATTATTATTGTTATTATTATCAATTATTATTTATTTGTACTGGTAGTATAATTGCAAAAATAATTATTATAACAGTAATAATTACAGTAATAACGATACTAATTAAGATAATGATATAATAATTATTATAAAATCGTTTATTATTGTTTTATTATTATTGTTATTACTATTATTATTGTTGTGGTTATTATATATTGCAAAAATATATACTATTTGTAGTGACCCATACCTATCAAGTAGCGCCGGAGCACTGGGAATGCCTGAGTCTCCCCTGAAGAAGCCGACTTGCCCGCGCAAACGCACGGGAACGATGCCTCTTCCTTCATTACTTTTTTTTATTATTTTAATTTTATTAGTTTTTTATATAATATATGATTTTGTCGTGTACTTTATCCTTGATTTTAATGAACCATACCCATTTTTCTTTTAAACAGTTTTTATATGCACTCTTTTAAGCCGGGGTAAAAGCTTGCCTAACTTTCTTTAGCATTGATTAAACTTTTTAACTTGTTCAAATGCATTTTTTATAGGGGATAGGGATTTGTAACCCCGTAATTAGCAAACAAGATAATCCTTTCGCTGTCGGCGGAACCTGCCCCCCATCCTAGGTAAGAGAGACCGGGGGGGAAGTAGTTCGTTCCCGGGGCTAGGTTACTAGCCCACTAATAAAATCCTTGCTGGGTCTGCTATATATAGCCCGGGAACTGAGCGGGGGTAGGCAGGGATAGGTTGAAACGTCCTAAGCTGGGCGATGTACACCCGGTGGAAGCTATTGACGTATGTTTTTTTTTCTTTTTGTTTTCCCCTGCGGTCCTAGGACGAGGTTTTAACGGCAGTAAGGTGGGATATTTTTCAGTTTTTCATTTTTTATGATAAGAATGAGTGCTTCCCTTGTCTTGTTTTTTAGGTTTCTGGTTCCCGTATTGTTTTAATGTTTTGGTGTTACCTTGTTTTTGTGGTTTTAAGAATGTGTTTTTTTAAAAAAAAAAAATTAAATGTATATTTTGAAAGATTCGTGAGTGAAATTTCCTCCTTTTTACTTACTCTCATTAAAGAGACAAATGAAGCCATACTTGGCTACCTGTGGCAAGCAAATTGACCACCTTCTATCAGCCCTTAAGGCTGACCCGCACTCCACCTCTGATTTTAACACGCTTACCAGACTAAACTCTTGTTGATTGGGTCATTTTTTCCTCCTTCGCACCTGCAGCTTTCTTTTACATTTACACCCTTTCTACACGTCCTTCTTCTTTCGGTACACTTATTGTTCTGGACGTATTAACCCAGGTGGTGGCAGCGCTAATGACCTAATTAACGGGGTAATTAAAGTAAATTAAAGACCAATCACTACACGATAACTCCAATAATTGCAATAATATGATAACAATTGCATAAATGATGATTAATAATTGCAATAATTATGATAATGATGATGATAATGATGATAATGAATGATTATACGATAATATGACGATAATCATGATAGAGGATGATGATAATAAGAGGAATTGTGTCCATATTAATATAAAAAAGGTATAGAAAAACATTCCCCACAAGTCGAAAAAAAACGCGGCAAAATCTAGCGAAACTATAGCCTGTTGAGAGTATACTCGAAATGACGTTTTTTTTTTCGATTTCTTTGGTGATTTCGGCAATTATTAGGGTAATAATGATAATAATTACCAGAATTGTATTAATCATAACAAGAATGATGATAAAAGTGAGAATAAAGAGAATTTTGATAACATTTGAATATTATTAAAATTATTATTATTATAATAATAATAATATTATAATAATTATTATTGTTATTACTATTATTATTATTGTGGTTATTAGTATTATTGCAAAAATATATACTATAACTCCAATAATTGCAATAATAATGATAACAATTGCCAATAAGTGATGATAATATTGCAATAATGAATGATAATGATGAGATAATGATGGATAATGATGATAATGATGATGATAACGATAATAATGATGAATCATCAATGATAACGATGATGATAATAAGAGGAAATTGTGTCCCATATATAATATAAAAAAGGTATAAGAAAAACATTCCCCAAGTCGAGAAAGCCGGCAAAATCTAGCGAAATATAGCCTTTTGAGAGTATACTCCAAAATGACGTTTTTTTTTTTCGATTTCTTTGGTGATTTCGGCAAGTATAGGGTAATAATGATAAATAATTTACCAGAATTGTATTCATCATAACAATATATGATAAAAGTGAGATAAGAGATTTTTGATAACATTTGAATATTATTACAATTATAATTATTATCATTATTATTATTATTATTATTATTAGTTTATTATTATTATTATTATTATATTATTACTATTATCTATTTTTAGTATCATTGCCAAAAAATCTATTATATCTGTAATAATAACAATAATAATAATAAGTATTAGTATATAATCATAATGCTAGTGGTTCTAATAATTGTTATTAGTATTATTATTGTTTATTATTATTATTATTATTATTTGTAACTGGTAGTATAATGCAAAAATAATTATTATAACAGTAATAATTACAGTAATAACGATACTAATTAAATAATGATATACATAATTATTATCAAATCGTTATTATTGTTATTATTATTTTATTACTAATTATTATTGTTTGTGGTTATTAGTATTATTGCAAAAATATATACTATAACTCCAATAATTGCATAATAATGATAACATTGCAATACTGATGATAATAATTGCAAATAATGATATAATGATGATGAGAATGATGATAATGATGATAATGATGATGATAACGAGAATATCATATAATCATGGATAAACGATGATGATAATAAGAGGAATTGTGTCCATATAAATATAAAAAAAGGTATAAGAAAAACATTCCAAAATTCGAAAAGCGGCAAAATCTAGCGAAATATAGCCTTTTGAGAGTATAACTCCAAAAATGACGTTTTTCGATTTCTTTGGTGATTTCAGCAATTATTAGGGTAATAATGATAATAATTCCCATAATTGTATTAATTCTAACAATAATGATGATAAAAGTGAGAATAAAGAGAATTTTTGAATAACATTTGAATATTATTAAAATTATTATTATTATCATTATTATTATTATTATATTATTATATTATTAGTTTATTATTGTTCAGTATTATTATTACTATTATCTTAATTATTAGTATCATTGGCCAAAAATCTTATTATATCTGTAATCTAACATAATAATAATACATATAAGTATATAATAATATGCTAGTGGTTATAATATTGTTTATTAGTATTTATTATTGTTATTATTATCATTATTATTATTTTGTACTGGTAGTATATTGCAAAAAATAATTATTATAACAGTAATAAGTACGTAATAACGATACTAATTTAAGTAATGATATAAAATAATTTATTATAAAATCGGTATTATTGTATTATTAATTGTTATTACTATTATTATTGTTGTGGTTATTAGGTATTATTGGCAAAAAATATACTATACTCCAATAATTGCAATAATAATGATAACAATTGCAATATGATGATATAAAGTGCAATATGAATGATAATGATGATGAATAATGATGGATAGATGATAATGATGATGATAACCGATAATAATGATGTAATCAGATAACTATGATGATAATAGAGGAATTGTGTCCATATATAATATAAAAAAGGTATAAGAAAAAACCTTCCCAAAAGTCGAAAAGCGGCAAATCGAGCGGAATATAGCCTTTTTGAGAGTATAACTCCCAATACCGTTTTTTCGATTTCTTTGGTGATTTCGGCAATTATTATGTAATAATGATAATCAATTACCAGATTTTATTAATCATCACAATAATGAGATAAAAGTGAGAATAAAAGAGAATTTTGATAACATTTGAAATATTATTAAAATTATTATTATTTTATTATTATTATTAATATTATTATTATTATTATTATTAATATTATTATTATTTATTATTAGTATTATTATTATTATTATTATTATTATTATTACTGTTATATTATTATTAATATCATTGCCAAAAATCTATTATATCTGTAATACTAACAATAATAATAATAAGTATAAGTATAATAAATAATAATGCTAGTGGGTAATAATATTGTTATTAGTATTATTATTGTTATTATTATCATTATTATTATTTGTAGTGGTAGTATAATTGAAAAATAATTATTATAACAAGTAATAATTAAAGTAAGAACGATACTAATTAAGATTAATTTATAATAATTTTATAAATCGTTATTATTGTGATTATTTATTGTTTATTACTATTATTATTTTGTGGTTATATTAGTGTGCAAAAATATATACTATAACTCCAATAATTGCCATAATTAATGATAACAAATTGCATAATTATGATAATAATTGCAATAATGTGATAATGAGATGATAATGATGATAATGCATGATAATGATGATGATAACGATAATAAATGATGATAATCATGATAACGCATGATCGATATAAGAGGAATGGTGTCCATATATAATATAAAAAGGTATAAAGAAAAACATCCTCAAAAGTCGCAAAAGCGGCAAAATCTAGCGAAAATATAGCCTTTGAGAGTAACTCCAAATGACGTTTTTTTTCGAGTTTTCTTTGGTGATTTTCGCAATTAATTGGGTAATAAGGATAATAATTACCAGAATTGTAATTATTCATACAATAATGATGATAAAAGTGAGAATAAAGAGAATTTTTGATAACAATTTGAATATTATTAAAATCTTATTATTATCAATTATTATTATTATTATTTATTATTATTTATTATTATTATTATTAATTATTATTATTATTAATATTATCTTAATTATTAGTAATCATTGCCAAAAAAAAGCTATTATATCTGTGAATAATAACAATTAAGAATATAAGTATAAGTATAATACTAATAATGCTAGTGGTTATAACTATTGGTTATTAGTATTATTAATGTTATTTTTTATTATTATTATTTGTACTGGTAGTATAATTGAAAAATAATTATTATACAGTAATAATTACAGTAATAACGATACTAATTTAAGATGAATGATATAAAGTAATTAATTATAAAATGTTATTATGTTATTATTATTGTTATTACTAATTCTTGTTGTGGGTTATTAGTAATTATTTGCAAATATATATATAAATCCAATAATTTGCAATAATAATGATACAATTGCAATAATGAATGATAATATTGCAATAATGATGATAATGATGATTGATAATGATAATAATGATGATATGATGAAATGAATGATAATGGATGAAGATAATGAAATAATTCATGATAATCCAATGATAACGATGATGATAATAAGAGGAATTGTGTCCATATATATAATATAAAAAAAGGTATAGAAAAAAATCCCCCAAAAGTCGAAAAAAGCGGCAAAATCTAGCGAAATAAAGCCCTTTTGAGAGTAATACTCCAAATGACGTTTTTTTCGATTTCTTTGGTGATTTCGGCAATTATTAGGGTATAATGATAATAATTACCAGAATTGTATTAATCATACAATAATGAGGATAAAAGTGATAAGTAAAGGAATTTTGATAACATTTGAATATTATTAAAATTATTATTATTATTATTATTATTATTATTAATTATTAATATTATTTATTAATTTTATTATTATTATTATTATTATTATTATTATTTATTATTACTATTATCTTAATTATTAGTAATCATGCCAAAAATCTATTATATCTGTAATATAACAAATAGAATAATAAATATAGAGTATAAGTAATAATAATGCTAGTGGTTAATAATATGGTTTATTAGTATTATTATTGTTTATTATTATCATTATTATTATTTTAAACCTGGTAGTATAATTGCAAAAATAATTATTATACCATAATAATTACAGTAATAACGATACTAATTAAGATAATGATTAAATAATTATTATAAAATCGTTATTATTGTTATTAATTATTGTATACTATTATTATTTATGGTTTATTAGTATTATTGCAAAAAATATATACCATAACTCCAATTCATTGCAATAATAATGATAACAATTGCAATAATGTGATAATAATTGCAAATAATGCTGATAATGATGATGATAATGACTGATAATGATGATAATATGAAATGATGATGATAACGATAATAATGATTGATAATCATGTAACGCTGATGATAATAGAGGAATTGTGTCCATATATAATATAAAAAAGGTATAAGATAAACATTCCCAAAAGTCGAAAAAGCGGCAAAATCGAGCGAAATATAGCCTTGTTGAAAGTATACTCCAAAAATGACGTTTTTTCAGATTTCTGTTGGTGATTTCGGCATTAATTAGGGTAATAAATGATAATAATTACCAGAATTTTATTAATCAAACAATAATTTATTATAAAAGGAGATAAAGGTAAATTTTTCATAACATTGAATATATTAAAATTATTATTATTATTATTATTATTATTATTCATTATTATTATTTATTATTATTATTATATTACTATTATCTTAATTTATTAGTATCATTGCAAAAAATCTATTATATCCTGTAATATTAACAATAATAATAATAAGTATCAGTATAATAATAATAATGCTAACAATTGCAATAATGATGATAATAATTGCAATAATGATGATAATGATGATGATAATGATGATAATGATGATAATGATGATGATAACGATAATAATGATGATAATCATGATAACGATGATGATAATAAGAGGAATTGTGTCCATATATAATATAAAAAAGGTATAAGAAAAACATTCCCAAAAGTCGAAAAAGCGGCAAAATCTAGCGAAATATAGCCTTTTGAGAGTATACTCCAAAATGACGTTTTTTCGATTTCTTTGGTGATTTCGGCAATTATTAGGGTAATAATGATAATAATTACCAGAATTGTATTAATCATAACAATAATGATGATAAAAGTGAGAATAAAGAGAATTTTGATAACATTTGAATATTATTAAAATTATTATTATTATTATTATTATTATTATTATTATTATTATTATTATTATTATTATTATTATTATTATTTGTACTGGTAGTATAATTGCAAAAATAATTATTATAACAGTAATAATTACAGTATTAACGATACTAATGAAGATAATGATATAAATAATTATTATAAAATCGTTATTATTGTTATTATTATTGTTATTACTATTATTATTGTTGTGGTTATTAGTATTATTGCAAAAATATATACTATAGCTCCAATAATTTCAATAATAATGATAACAATTGATATAATGATGATAATAATTGCAATAATGATAATAATGATGATGATAATGATGATAATGATGATGATAACGATAATAATGATGATAATCATGATAACGATGATGATAATAAGAGGAATTGTGTCCATATATAATATAAAAAATGTATAAGAAAAACATTCCCAAAAGTCGAAAAAACGCAAAATCTGCGAAATAAGCCTTTGAGAGTTA
>NW_023640175.1:0-11521 GCF_015228065.2 Penaeus monodon
ATTTTAAAACCAAAAAAAAAATTTTTATTTTGGTGGGGGGAAAAGATGGGTTTTATGAAAAAGGAAAAACCCCTTTAACCCCCGGGGAAAAAAATTTGAAAAAAAGGTTTTTTTGAATTACCCCTTTTGGGGGAATTATCTCATTTTTCTTTGTTTTATAAAAAAAGGTAACTCAAATTAACTGTTAAAGCAAAAATATTTTAGGACTTTTTATTACTTTACATGAAGAGGAAAATTTTCCCCTTTGCTGATGCAGCCATAAAAAACCGCTGATATTTTTGCCTTTGGAAAATTATCATAAGTAATGGCAATTTGTTTATGTAATCATGGATATGATTTGGGGTTTAAATTTACAGTTCAGTTCCCTCTCAGCCCCCCCACCCCCCTCCCCCCCCTCTCCCTTCTCTTGACCTCCCCCTCCCCACCCCCCCCCCCCTCACTCCTACCACCCCCACCCCCCCATCCCAAAGCCCTTTCACCCACCCTTTTTTATTCTACTCCTAGTCCCTTCAGGTTATCTTTCACCCCTTCCCTCCCTTTTTCCCCCACTCCCTCTTCCCATTTTTTTCCCATTTCCCTCTTCCCCTTTTATTTTCCCCTCTCCCACCCTCTTCCTCCTTATCTCCCCCCCCCCACTCCCCTTTTCCCCTATTATCTTTCTCCCCATCATTTTTTCCCTTTTTCCCCTCGACGTTTTATCCCCCTTTCACTTCCCTCTTCCCTACCCTTTCCGTTTTCCCCTCCCCCTTCTCCCCCCCCCTGATGCCCTCTCACCTCTTTCCCCCCCCTCCTCCCCCTTTCCTCTTACCCTTCCTCTATCCCTTTCGCTCTCCCCTCCACTCTTCCCCCCCTTCATTCAGATTCCCCAAAATTCCCCCCTTTTCCCCTTCCTCTTTTTCTTCACCCATTTTTTCCTCTCTTCCCCCTTTTTCTTTTCCCTTCCCTTTCCCCCCCTTTCCTACCTCCCCCTCCCCTCCCTCCCAACCCCCCCCCTCCCCATACCCCTCCCCTCCCTCCCCCCCTCTCCCTCCCCTCCCCCCCTCTTCCCTTTTCCCCTCTTTTCCTTCCTCTTTTCCCTTCTCCTCCTCCCCCCCACCCCCTCCCCTTCTCCCCCCCCTCCCCTCCCCTTTTTCCCCCTACCTTCCCCTCTTTTCCCCTTTCCCCCCCCTTTTCCACCCACTAGCCCCTTCCACCTTTTCCCACACCCACACATTAACCCCCTCGCCCCAACGAGTATGAAAGGACCCGCACTTAAATGAACCCCTTTTTAATCCTTGTCAGGATTGCCCTGTACACTTGCTATCGCTGTTACCAGGTGTCAGGTTTGGTTGGTTAAACGCACGGTCTGGCTGCAGTGTTTAATGGTGGTGAAGACTGATGGTAGCGTAGCGTCGACGGAGGTTGAAGTGGCCGGGTTGTGCGGAAGCGGAGACCAGAAATGGCGGGGGCGCAGGAGGTGGCCCCCGGGAGGAGGCAGAGTCCGAGCGCTGCCTCGAGGAAGAGTGACTGCACGGGTCAAGGTGACGGACAGGGGTCATGAGTGATGTGGGCGTGGCTTAGGTCAGTCCGGCGACGATGCCATGGCTGTTTGTATACTCACAGTGTCGTGTTCGTATATATGTTTGTTTGGTGTTTTTCTACGATGCTTGTGGGAGAAGAATACACCAATTAAAACTAAAGTAGGTTCATGGGAGATCAGCTCTGACAAAAATAAAAGGGAGTTCTCATAGTCCTGTGCCCACGCCTCAGCTTCTGCCCGAGAGTGCTACTGCCAGACGTGTGACTACAGACACAAAATAAAATATTGTACTCTACAAATTGTACAGAGAATCTTACTCTTTTACATAGGCGATATGCTACACAGCAATATAAACTAAACATAATCTTCTATCTTTCACATGGTGTAACATATCACACAAAGCATATATATGTAATTATCATAATTATCACAATATATGTACCATAATATTGTCATCATATTCCGTATATGGCGTCATCACAATATGGGTACTCACAACTCACATAAGTATCACAACTCACTCCATTATCACAACCCACAATGGGTACGCCCCCCCCCCCCCCTGCTAGTTGGAGGGTGTGAAGGCCAATCTCAAGAGTCCTTCCCGTCCGGCAGAATCCCCGGGACGCGGCCCCTCACTCCCGGGGCTTAGCGAGCGAATGGGCGCTGCTCCGGGTTTAGATTATATGGCAGTCTGTGTGCCTGTCTGTTTGTCTGTTGGGTTACATGTCTTTCCGTATATCTGTTCGTGTGTGTCTCTGTCTTTTGGGCTACTGTATATTTGTCTGTTTGTCTATCCTCTCTCTCTCTCTCCTCTCTCTCTCTCTCTCTCTCTCTCTCTCTCCTCTCTCTCTCTCTCTCTCTCTCCTCTCTCTCTCTCTCTCTCTCTCTCTCTCTCTCTCTCTCTCTCCCTCTCTCTCTCTTTCCTCTGTATGTGTAAGTGTAAGAGTGTCTGTGTATCAGCATGATATTTCTCATTATTGCCATATATTGCTGTTATATTATCATTTCATCACCAACGTGAGTTCAAGATTATCATCATTATGGTTATGTTGCATTATTACCACAGTTAGTTAGGAAATATATACTTGCATTTCGAGATACAATTTATAAATTTCCACACATACAGAAGAAATATAGATATACATGGATTCTGACCCTATGTAACAGCCGGTTCCTTTTATCAAAATTACGGAGGATTAAAAAAAATAATAAACAGAAAATAAATAAATAAATAATAATAATATATAACATAATAATAATAATAATAATAATAATAATAATAATAATATAATAATAATATAATAACAATAACAATAATAATAAAATAAAATTAAATCGAATAACAAATAAAAATTAAAAGAAAAAAAAATCTTCTCGATACTTTTGTCCGGCACATTACGGGTCAGTGTTGCCATTTTCTTCATGAATTCGTCGATATGCCATTTGCAACGCTTGGTGGCTGTCAGACGAGCTTAGACGTTGCACGGGTGTAGAGGGGGGTAGGGGGACCTGGGGGGTCGGGGGCAAAGAGATCGAAGAGATGAAACATAAGGAGAAGGAAGGCATTTGTCCGAAGTGACATTTTTTTTTAAGTAGTGATGGTTTTGTTCTCTTTGGTTATGGCCGGTTTTCTTTTCTTCTTCTTCTTCTTCTTCATCTTCTTCTTTTCCTTCTTTTCGTCCTCTTCTTCTTCCTCTTAACCTTTTTTCGCTATCCTTATCCTCATCTTTACCTCCTTCATCTTCATAATCATCGTCCTTTTCTTCATCAAAGTCTTCGATATCATCATTCTCGATATCATCATTACTGTAGTTATCATTATCATCATTATTAATAGCATTATCATTATATTGCGGCCCTCCTCTATTGCCGTGCAATAGAGGAGGTCGCCATAAGCAGTGCCAGGGTGCAGTCAAGGTTGCAGAGAGACATAAAATCTACGGACAAAACACGCTAATAATGAAGTACCACCGAAGCGATCACTTGTAAGCCTAGTAACATCAAAGCAGGACGTCATCAGGATTCCTCCTGTGTTCTGGACGATTTTACGGGGATAAACCCCCTCACTTGGGTTGTCCTTATACCCAGAGTGTGCGTGGTGTGTATGACGGGAACAACAAAACTACATGGCCCTGATGGTTAAGGGCACTTTCGCAGGGATTTCTCTACAGAACAAAGGCGACTATCAGCCCAAAAGTAAAAAATACGGGGAATACCTGGTTCCAGGTTCCCGAAGGAGGCGGCCGCTGAGGAGCACTGCCTCTTCCGGGTGTTTTTTAAAGCCCGGAGGATCTATAAGGACGGACAGCCATTAAATAGGACCATCATTGTCTGGAGCAGAGAACAGCCGCCACCTAAAGAGTACCAATTCTTTGGAAGATACATAGAGCCGAGCTCCATTCGACCGTGGTGCTCAGAGATTGTGGTCTGCTACAAGTGTCAGGGTTACGGGCACGTGCTAATATTGCAGGAAAGAAACGGCTTGTGCTGTCTGTGCAGAAGCTCACCAGACAAAGGACTGCCCGGCAAGAAACGACGAGAAAGGACAACGACAACGAAGACGCCGCCACCATCGTGAAGAGGTGCGTTAGGTGCGGAGCGCAAGGTGTGACGGCCTGCCACCTTGACTGCTCCCACAAACCGCCACGAGCACCCCCCTCCTGCCTCGACCGTACCCATCGACCGCGGAAGGGCGATGCCCAGCCTCCCCCCCCCACCCAGGGCCGCGTGACGTCACCAATCCCCAAATCCCAGAAACAGTGCACAGGGAAACCATGGTAAAAAAACATGGATACGGCCGAGGAACATAAAAAACATCAGGCAAGAGATTCTGAATAATAAAAAAAAAAAAAAATAAAAAAAAAAAACATCAGGCAACAGATTGCTGAATTGAAAAAAAAAATGATAATGGAAAACAGAAGTGATCGTGTAGACAGGGAAAATGTGCGTTCTGATGATGTTAGTGATGTTAGTGATGTTGAAAATACGAATGAGGTCTCTGATATTATTATTACGCACGACGAACCATCTGAAAACTGTGACAGTAAAAATGCCGCCGACGAGGATGCGCAGGAAACGGACGAACTGTGGGACATCACTCAGAAAATGCTACCAGGTACGGATTATACGTATAATATCAATACGCGGAAAGCGCGCAGACAGATAAATAAACAAGATGCAACACAGATACTATTGCAGTACAAGAAATATGCAGACTAAAGGGTTTCATCAAACACAAATCTGACCAATCAGCTAATCATAGGGTGTGATGGGGGACAAGAAAACAATTACTTTTCTTTCATGGAATATACGTGGTGGCCAACCGTAGACTTGTTTTACTATATTAATAACAATAATGTTGACGTTATCTGTTTACAAGAGCCCTTCACATCAGCCACTAAAATAAAAACCGCCCCTAGAATTAGAGGGTACCACTCCTATACGAACACAGGAATGACAGGCCAGTTGACTTATTGTCAGTGACACCATACCGCATAAGTTGGTGCAATAATGTGCAATATCAGCATTTACATATTCGAACAGCCTCTGGGTTTTTCTTTCTGTACAATGTATACGCAAGGTGTAGGAAGTTTCAGACTGATTCACTGCCCAACTTTCAGAATCACGGCACAATATGCATGGGAGATTTTAATGCTAGATATTATACATTTGGAGATAGTCATTGCAATGAAATGGCGAAGGTTCCGACATTTTGTGAACAACAGATCTATGACAGTATATGATACAGACAGGCAAACTCACGTGGCGGGGGCAGGCTAGATTATGTAATAGGAAGGGATCTTGTGCATGGAAACGTCAGAAGCATGCTTGCAACAGAGCTAATCAGTGACCACTTTGCAATAGTAACAAGATACGCTGTTGATAATACTCAGTCTACAAAAACAAATAGGCTCAAAATTTCTATCCCCCCTTACCTTAAGCATCACTTTAATTCACGTATCTATGACTGGTATAATGATTACACAGTAACGAGTTGATAAATTTTCCATGGACATGACAACACTGGTCACTGATTACTACAACACTTGGTCTGTCCAAAGAAAACCTTCAAGAACAGCAACTCACAACGCTCCAAACAACCTAAGTGGGTCGGTGACCCTACATTATTAAGGGAACAAAAGCGAGTTCAGGAGCTTTATGATATCTACAAGCAGGATAATACCCGTGACAACCTTAATCAATTTCTTAAGACTAACAAAAACCTGCGGGAATTAAAAACTCATTTCAGAAATGAACACTTTGAACAGTTCCTACAAAGCATTAATAATAACACCTCAATGTCGGAGGTCTGGAAAAAAATAATCGAATTTCAGGCAAACCATAGCAGTTCCATAGTCCTCTTGCACAAGCAGATATGCTCCTTAGTCAATGGCTGGAGCGTCCAAATTGAGCCTCACTTCCCACAAATATTCAGGATCACCTTAGTCAATCTAAATTGCACGCAAATTTGCCATTGAGATTGGATGTTCTGATACTGACCCCTCAGACTTTGCTGAGATCACTGAGTGGGAACTGAACAATGCACTGATCAAAGGAAAAGCGTCCGCCCCAGGTGAGGATGGAATTACCTATAGTGTCCTCCGCCTTACAGCTCAGGTACCTGGTAATCCCTTTTGCACCTATACAGTTAAGCTTGTCACAAGGTATTTGCCTGGCCCCTGGACACGCAGTCTAAACATCCAGTACCGAAATCAACACTGATAAATACCGACCAATTTCATTAACCTCATGCGTATGCAAAGTTTCTAGAAAGGATAATTTGGAACAGAATCAGGTACAGGTTACAAGGGAAATTATCTCACAGACTGTACGGATTTCTATCGGGACGTAGCACACAACATTGCTTTGGTGGAGTACTTTTCACACTCTAATCCAGGGAAGCACACTGTTTTTCTTGACCTTAAGTCAGCTCTTGACATTGCAAACAGAGAAGTTATCCTAGAACAATTAGTAAGCTTTAGCATCCGGGGCAAGATATTGAGCTGGATTAAAATGTATCTTTCGAACAGATCTGCAAGTGTCCTGTTCAGGGGAGTCTTTTGAACTTGGGACGCCACAGGGAGGAGTTCTCAGCTCTCTGCTGTTCCATGTCCTCATGCACAAGTTGGTGGCAGATATCCCACTTGGGGATGTGAATCCATTATATCTACGCCGATGACATATGTGTCAGAGCATCATCACAAGAGAGGATGCAAATAATTCTCGACAGAATCACAACAAAGGCTCATGAGTGTGGATTAGTCATCTCCGCTGAGAAAACAATGGCTCTCAACCCATGTATCATACCCCCACCCACTTTTCGCATAGGTGACCAGGAGCTTGACATATGCCATAAGTATAAATATCTCGGGGTGAACGTAAATGATTCAGACCTTGGTCTTCTCTCTAAAGAAGAGACTCTGGAGAGACTTGAAACTTTGAAAGTACTTGTCGGAAGAGAACATGGCATCAATGTTAAGCTCGCTAGACTGTTTTACTTGGCTTTTATAAGGTCAGTTGTAAACTACCATGCACTGCACTTGTTGCAGTGTAAGGAGTCAGAAATAGGTAGCTTGGAGGTAGTGCAAAATGAAGCTATGAGGATTATCCTCGGCGCCCGAGAACAACAAGGATAGTAAACATGAGATCAGAATTAAACTTACCATCCATTCTGATAGAATAATATTTATTTCCACCATATTTGGGGTCAAAGCTCTGAGGGAACCCTCGTATCTCTCAGATTTCCAAAAACAACTGCAACATAAAATCACGCAAGTAGACGTGACTAATCACACACACGCGCGCCCTCTGATACACAAAATCTCCATGAACATTATAAAACTCAATGTTCCAATTAGTAAAATACCAAAAGGTCGATCCATTCCACCATGGAAGAATTCAACATTGATCGTGCACCTTACATGTCTACCACAAAAAAACAGGGTGCATAACTGTGTGTTGAAACAAATTGCGCTAGCAACGGTAAAGGAACACACACAATCTATGGGCGATGATGCATATGAATGTTACGCCGACGGATCCGTACAGTCTGAATTTTGGTATGATGTTGCTTTACATTATATTTTACCATTTCACAATTACAGTAGTTACAGACTACTGTACCAATGTCAGATATATGTAAAACTGTAATCGTGAATGGCCCACGCCTGAGCAGATAGCCAGGGTGGTAAATAAAAACTTAACTTCACTTAACGGAGCGTATTTGATAAAAAAAAAATTCTTCTTTCCCCATCCATTCCCCCAAGGACCTAAAATCATTGTCCCTATGTGTGATTTGCTTGTTTTGCTGCTTATTTAGTCCTCATTGTCATGAAAGATAAAAGCAGAGAGGAAGGGAAAAATTAGATGTGATTGAAAAGAGGTGAAATACATAAATACAATAGAATAAAAGGGGAAGTAAAAGGGAAGAGAAGTAACAAACAATAATGAAAGTGAAGAGTGACAGAGTAAATAAATAAAATAAAAAACTTACATAAAATATTAAACTAGTATAGTACCCGTATAATATTTCACAGAAAGAACATTATAACAAAAACGTCTTATTTTAGAGTCAATAACTTTCGTAGTTTCAATTATCAAATTAGGGTCTAATAAGTATGGAATTATACTGAAGATGTATATTTCTATATTACCTTCACGCTTACACAGATTAAGCACAAAATAATGAGTAACTGTGAGCTTTTCACACACACCCCACCACAAGCATCATCCCCCCTTTCCTTAGGGCCGATTCGCACCCTCATCCTGTCCCCTGTACTTCCACGTAGTGTCTCCCTCTTCTATTTGTTTTCCTCCTTTCTCCTTTTATCTCTATCCCTATACTCTCCTGTCCCCATTCTCTCCCTGTCCTGCCCTGTATCCGCATTTCCCCTCGTACCCCTTATTCGCACCCTCTTCTTGTTCCTTCGCCTTTTCTCTTCCTTCTACTTCTACGCTTATTCTCCCTTTTCCATTCCTTTTCCCCGTTTGTCCTACCTTCTACCTTTAGCCTATCCTCTCCTGCTCCCATCCTACTCCTATCCTATTCAGCATCCTGCTGTATTCCACAGGGCGAGTCGAGCCACAGTCGACCTCATTTCTACCCTTATTTTTATCTCCGTTTTATGCTGCCTTTATTTACATGTGATTTACGTTTATTTACACCTTTTGTACCTTTTTAAGTAAAACTTTCATTGAGATGCTTTCGTTATCCATATATTTTTACGATGCTTCACATGATGTGCGGATAACAGAACATCCACATCAGCTGTAAATGCATCTTTCATTTATCCTTCTTTTTATCTCCTGTCTTTTAAGCTGTTTTTTTTTTTCAGAGGTTTCTTTTTCACTGTTCATCCGTTTTTTCTCTTTTACAGCGAGAGAAAGTAAAAAAAAATTATTAATGTATCGCAGCAGATTGTTTTAAGGATATTTCATTATAATTATATTTTCAATATTTCCTTTTAACGTTTTATCGTTTTTTGGGGATTGGTTTTCTCTTTTGTATATTTTTTTTTATTATACCATGTCCTATTTATTGTTTTACTGTATTTATGTACTACACTTTCATCCGCGTGAGTCAATGTAACCCCTATGATTTTTTTTTTTAATAACTGAGGTGGATACTCTTCACTGTGGTTTGACTCTACCTTTCTGGATTCACACGGTGGTGAACGTCTGTGAGGCTGAAATTTCAGTGTAATAGCCGGTTGGTATGGACCAAGTTGGTTTTCTTAGAAATACAAGTAAGTTGACCCAAATAACAGTGCACCGTGTTAAGCGAAATGCACAGCCCAGATTGTATTGCTGTTTTTATTAGCCGTGTATCGCGAACCGGCTAAACGATGTTTTTGTCGCACAAGGGGCAATGGTAAGAAGCCGACATAATATATTATAATTAAAATGGCTATAATCTCCTAACTTGTAATAATTAATCTTATAAAGTTAATGCGACAATGTAAAGAAAGAGGTTCAGATCGTTTCGATCACGTCCACGGCGACCGCAAAAGAACGCAAGTACCGGTAAAAGTAAATCATCCGTAATCATGCTATATAAGTGTCATGAATTTGATTGAAAACCTTACTTGTTGCCTATTTCAAACTATAATAGTTTGACGATATAATATAAACACTGTAATAAGAAACTGAAACAATGCGAATCTCTTCCGTGTGCTTTAGCGCCGAATGTCCGTTTATATCCCAAGCATTTATACAACGCCTTTCGATGCTCTAGCGAAGCCCAAAATGTCTAAGCAATGCATAATATTATCAACTGATGCTGGACTTGAGAATGGATAATTTCACAACGTAACAATATTTACTGGCGGAGAAAACCCGTAACTTTATTAGTTACCCCGTTTTTTCTGCAATGATTTGCGATAGTTGGAAGCAGACGAACACACTTTTGACGAACGGATGAGGTTGTTAGGACTATGAGTCTAAAGAGAAAAATTTATACAGCTTTTTTTTTTCTTACTTTAATTTAGCGAGAAAATGAAATTTACGTGAACGACTATGGTTGAAGATTACTTGCGTATATTCGCGCAATTATTAGTTAATGATCAATCACTTCGAACAAAATAATCTTGCTCAAAGAGTGAAGTGTGGCCCCTCGATCCGGAGAGTTAAACATGAAGTATTGCTAACATTTTTTTTACGATATTTATTATTAGTTCATGTTGTGAATCACCCAATTTCTTTCATCTTACATATTTAAAAAATCGAATCAAAGTATCCTCAGCTTTTTGAGCTACATGTTTTGGGAGACAAATACTCATTTTCCGAACAACGACAACAGTTTCACACACATTGCAACGTTAACAATTGAAACAAAACATCATTTTTGCAATGTATGTATGTGTCTGTGTGCGTGCCCGTGTGCGTGTGTGTATATGAGTGAGTGTGTGTGTGTGTGTGTGTGTGTGTGTGTGTGTGTGTGTGTGTGTGTGTGTGTGTGTGTGTGTGTGTTGTTGGTGGTGTTGTGTATGAGTGTGTGAGTGCGTGTGTGTGCATCCGTATGTTTGTTATTGTGTGTGTGTGTGTATCTCCGTATGTTATTATTATTATTTTTTTTACTATTATTATTATTATTATTATTATTATTATTATTATTATTATTATTATTATTATTATTATTATCATTATCATTATCATTACTGTCATTATTATTTTTTTTATGCAAACGTTTCCTTAGATCTGCTAATTAAAATCAAACGCCAAGTCACTACCAGCGACCTAGGGTGCTTAAAGTTTGAGGCAATGGAACATCAACAAAAACATGCAAAATATGCAGAACCACAAATCAAAACATCCAGTTAAGTCAATTCACGAACACAAAAACATTTCAGATCGATAAGGCTCTTCTGAGAACATGCGCTATGCTGGTTAAGACTATTTTTGGACTTCTAATTTTGGATTTCCCGGTATTTGTTTGAGAAACTTATCGGTACCTTTCTTTATAACGCCAAGTGCTCCAATAACAACAGGCAAAGTTGTTATTATTATTATTATTATTATTTTTTTTTTTTACCGGGTCACTACCAGCGACCTAGGGTGATTGTTGTTATTGTTATTGTTATTATTATCATTGTTATTATTGTTATTATTATTATTGTTATTTTTATTATTATTATTATTATTGTTGTTGTTATTGCTTTTATTATTATTGTTACTATTGTTATTATTGCTATTATTATTGTTGTTGTTGTTGTTGTTACTATTGTTATTATTATTGTAGTGTGATCTCCGTTAAACCAGGGGTCCCGTCCTAGTTCATCAAGTCGTTTGCAGAACTCCCTTGATGCTGGCAAGGAATACAGGCGCAAAGGACCTGGTTACCCCCTGTCAATTCGAATTCGCTTAAGTGGTAGCAAGGGGAGGAATTCAAATCATTATATGGTTTTGTTCCAGCATGGCTTTTTTTTTTTTTTTGTGTGTGTTGTGTGTGTTGTTGTGTTGTTTGTACCTAGATAATCTAATGCTGAGACTGTAAGTAATGTT
>NW_023640176.1:0-11520 GCF_015228065.2 Penaeus monodon
TTTTTTTTTTCCTTTTTCTCCCCTTTACACCAAATCATCTAAAGGAACGTTTTTTTTTCGTATTAATCCAATTTGTTAGATTTAAAATTTTTTTTTATCAAAAAAACATTTTTTTTTTCTCCCCGGTTTTTTTTTATGGGTCATTTTTAAAGTGGACCCTTTTTTTTTTTCAAACCGTGCCCCCTTTCCGCCTTCCTTTCGCTCCTTTTTCCCTCTTCCTTCTTCTTTCTCCCTTCTTCCTCCTCTCTCTCTCTCTCTTTTTACTAGATAAATATTTAAACAGAGGATAAAAACAAATCGGACCACGGGGGGTTCCCCCCCCCCCTTTTAGGCTTGCACAGGGTTTTTCCCTTACATTGTATCCAGATGGAGTTGTTTCTTTTTTCCCCTTTTGAAAAAAACACGTCCGAAACCCTTGGGGAGTGGAAGGCACAACCTCCAAAAAGGGCCTCCCTTGATTGGGGGGAAACCCATTACGAAAAATTTTTTCTTTTATTTAAAATTTTTTTTCCCTGTTGTAAAAAGGGTTTGAAAAAAAAAAATCCAAAAAAAAAGGTTTTGCATTTTTAAACCCGTAGATTTTTATCCATTTAAACCAAAAACAAAATTTAAAATTTTTTTTATAATAAAATTCAGCTTTTTGCCCAAAAATATTTTTCCATAAAACGTTTTTTTTATAGAATCCGTTTTTTGTTGGGTCTTTTAAAATACCATAGGCAAAAAAAGGGAAAAATTTTTATTTTTTTTTTTTTTCTCATTAAAAAGTTTTTTTTTTTGTTTTTTTTTTTTTTAAAAACCCATACCAACCCATTGGTAATTTTTAACAGGTAAAAACCAAAACTTTTCCCCACTTCCCTTTTTTTTTTTTCTCCAGAAGCAATTTTTTTTTTTCTCCTTTTTCGTTTGTCCCCCCCCCTCCCCCCCCTTTTTTTTTTTTTTTTTTTTCAAATTTTTTTAAAATCCCCCATATTTTTTTTTTTTAAAACATTTTTTTTTTTTTTGTTCTTTCCCCTTTTTTTTTTTGGGGGGGCTTTGTAAAAAAGATTTCAAATTTTTTTCAAAAAAGATTTTTTTTTTGGGTATTTTTTTTTTACCTATTAACCCCCTTTTTTAATATATACAGCAAAACCCCAAAAAAAAAATTTTTTTTTTTTTTTTACCCCCCCCCCCCCCCCGTTCTTTTTTTCACAATTTTTCCCCCCGCTCCGCATTTTTTTTTTTTTGTTTGGGCCCCGTGGGAAGGGGTAAAAATTGGGAAACCCCTTTTTTTTTTTTTGTTTTTAAAAACCCCCCTTTAGATTTAAACCTCATTAACAAATCCCAAAAAAAAAATATTGAAATAAATAAAAAAAAAAATATTGTACATAAATTTTTTTTTTTTTTTTTTCCCTTTTTCAGAAAACCGTTTGGTGTCCCCCCCATATAATACCATAGGCAAAAAAAAAAAAAAAATCAAAAATTTTTTTTTCCCTCATAAAAAAGTTTTTTTTTTTTTTTTATTTTTTGTTAGAACCATCCACCCCATTGTAAATTTAAAAAAAATTAACATTATACATTCAACATCGACTTTTTTTTCCTTTTCCAAAAAGCAAAAAATTTTCCTTTTTTCTTCCACTCGTATTCGTCCCAGGACGAACAATTTTTTCGTCTTGATTCTTTTATTAGATTCAAACTTTTTTTTTAACCAAACAGTATATTTTTTGTTTTTCTTTAAAGGGGTTGTTTTATGGGGATCCATTTGTAAATCGAACTTTAAATTTTTTATCAAACAGCATTTTTCTTTCCCTCCTCTCTCTTCTCTCCTCTCCTCTCCTCTCCCTTCTCTCTCCTTTCCTCTCCTCCTCTCCCCCCCCTCTCTCCCCCTCTCTCTCTCCTCTCCTTCTCTCTTCGTATCCATCGAAAGCCTCTGGGTATTAATCCTGTAGTAAGGTCCCAATTTTTTTTTGTTTTTTTTTTTCTTTTTTTTTTTTCCCCTCTCATTCGAATTTCCTCCCTTTCCTCTTTTATCATTAAAAATTGATTGCCCAAAAATACAATTATAGCCTCATAAAAGCAAAATGGAAATAGGGGGCCCAATACCAATTCTCTGGCCCTAGCCTCCCGTTGCTAGGAAACAGTGGTAAAACGTTGGTCCCCCCCCCCTCCCTCCTCATTCGAGGGGGGTCCCCGACGGTTTTTTTTCGCCCAATGCCCCAGGTGCGAGGAAAGTTTGCAAATTGGTCCCCGCCCCGGAGGGTTTTTTACTTGCTGTGGACCTGAGGCACCCCACGGGTGGCCAAGGGACTTGGTTTTCCGCCCAGAGTCCCCAGCACCAGCTGAACACCAACTTTGAGCAAAAATCAAAACAGACAGTAATGTGCCCCCACCAAACCCAAAGATATTCCATTCCTATCAACAAATTGGAATCCCAAACAGAAAAAATTTAAAAAATGAAAAAAAAAAATAAACACCCCTGTAAACCCCCACTTATCAAGTAAAAACAAAAAAAAAAATGCCCCTCTTATATGGGTCCCCCATAAATGGGAAAAGGAAACAAAACAATGTGAGTTATAAAAAATAAAAACGCCCGTGGGTTTATTTTTTTCGGCACCCGGGGTTTTTTTTCCAATCAACATTGTGGGGCTAATTCGGTCCGGCATGCATGGCCTTTTGGCGCACGAACCACCACTCCTTCGCCACCTGTTGCAATCATCAAAAAAACAACATTGGCCGCCCATATTTTTTAATGGGGGAAATAAACAATGGATTTTTCTTTCAAAAGTTGAGAATGAAATTTCAGAAGGGTCTCCCCCTCTGTTTATCACCCTCTAATCTATCTTCTTGCTAAGCTTCTTGCTTGTTTTATTTTTCCCACATGCCCGGATGGACGAAATTGGGCCACAAAAGTGAAATGAGATCCCGGTTGCCCGCCAAACAAATAAACCCCCACGGCGTAAAAAAAAAAAAAAAAATCCCCTTCATTAACCCCACCTCCAAATTGACAATGATACCTTTTTGCAACTCGGTTTTTTTACTGAGTAAAAAACAAAATTAATATTATCAATGATTTAATGAAATGAATTGAAACAAAATATACAAATAAAATAATACGAAATTCCCCCTATAAAAAATCCACTGGTGAATTTAACCTCTCCCAAGCTGAATCAGAAAGCCCACAAGGTTTCCCCAAGTCAGAATGGCAAAACATTTTATTTTAATTACTTTTTCCCCACTCCGATGGGAAACTGTTTTAACCTTTTTTCCTTCCAACAATTTACAAAAAAAATTCAAAATGGTAAAAACCAAAGCATAACTCACCAATGATGCCTATTTCGTACAATGCTGTGAAATCATTCCCTTCAACAAAATAATCCATTTTTAAAACCACAAAGAAAAATGTTTCCACCTGTTTTTTACCACTTCTCTGGAGCTAAACCAAAAAATGGCCAACCTGTTTCCCCTCCTGGGAGGGGGGGGACGCCTTTTGCCCACCGTTTCTACAAAAGAAACATCAGAAAAATGCGCACAAACTTAAACTTATAATTGGTCCGCAAAAGTGGTACAAAAAATTGAAATCCTGAATTTTAATATATATTAAACTTTTTCCTTATTTTCTTGAAACAAAAAAAAATCGCATAATCGCAAATTTTTTAATACATTTTTGATATACCTCCTTATATACTCCTTTATATATATATAGTAAGCCCAAAAAATATACAGGAAAAAACTGTTTTAGGAGGGGAATAAACTGAGAATTATTTCTTTTGGGGCACCTCGACGGGGTTTAACTATTTTTGGGGTGGAAATACTGAATTTTCCTAGAATGTGTCTACATTGTAGATTTCGACTTTCAACTTCCTTTTCCGATTTTTTCAATAAGCAAAATTGGCCTTTTTTTTTTCTTTTTCTCTTAATCGTCCCCCGGACGGACATTTTTTGTGTTTTGATCCATCTGTAGATCAATTTTTTATATCAAACGGTAAAAGATGGGTTTGTTCCTCTTCGTGTTTTATGGGGTCCCATTTTTTTTTAGATTTGGGACCTCTATTTAGCAACAAAGCGTTTTTTCTCTTCCCTCTCTCTCTCCCTCTCTCTCCTCGTCTCCTCTCCTTCTTTCCCTCCCTCTTCCTGGTTCTTTTCGTATCATCGAAAATGTTTCCGATATTTCATCTGCAGATCAAACTTCTTTTTCATGTTCAAAAATTTTTCCCCATTTGGAACATTTCTTATCATTAAAAAACTCCTCCTCTTTTTTGTTATATCGGATATTTAATCAAGATTTTTTTGTTTCAAATTTTTTAAAACTAAGCCTTTTGATCAATAACTTTACCTCGATGCCTTACCTTTAGTATAATCCCCCTTGGTTGAATTGTTTATCCACGTTTTTCCTCCAGCCTCCAAACACAAAAAGGTTCGGCAATTTAGTAATTAAAAAAAAACTATAAAAACCTGAAAAATCTCCAGCTAAATCCCTCCCAATTGTTTTTTTTTTTAAATATAATTTTTTTGTTTGTGGACACAGAGGGTGGGAGTTTAGTTTTGGGGAAAAACGTTTTTTTGCCGTGGTTTTTTTTAAAACCCGTAGGATTTTTTTATCGCAAAACAATACCAAAAATAAAAAAAATTTGATAATAAAATCAGCTATTGCACATATTTTCCATTTTCATTTTCCTTTAACAGAAAATCCGTTTTGGTGTCCTAATTATAAACACCATAGGACAAAAAAAAGAAAAATGCCAAATTTTTTTTTTTTCCCCTCATTAAAAAAGGTTTTTTTTTTTTTTTGTTTTTTTTAGAAAACCATCATCCCCATTGTAAATTTAACATGTAGATCAACATCCGACTTCTTTTTTTTTTTCAGGAAAGCAAATTTTTTTTTTTCTTTTTTCTCGTGTGTCCTCCAACGACTTTTTCGTGTCGATCATTTTGGTAGATCAACTTTTTTAATTCCCCAAGAAATCCCAATTTTTTTTTTTTTTGTTTTTTTTTTTTATTCAGCAATATAACTTTTATTGATTTTGATCCAATTTTTTGTAAAGATTAGCTTTTTTTTTTTTTTTTTTTTTTTATCTGTAAAGATACAAGAATTATTGGTTTACAAACATTTTCCTCTCAGCCAAAAATTATCTTTCTTTTCATACTTTTCGAATTTAAAGTTTGTTAGTTTAATAGAAAAATTGTAGAACATATTTTAAAAGAGAAAACCTCTTTTTTTGTATTAGGTTAATAAAATATAAACTTTTTTTTTTTTTTTTTTTTTTTTTTTTTTTTTTTTTTTTTGGTTTATCTGTAGATAACAAGATTTATATTGTTGGCAGCAATTGGATTTTTCCTTTTCGTAGGGAAACTTTTTTGTTTACTTTACTAAACAGCAATCGAAAAAAAATAAAATTAACGATTTTCTTAAAAGAGGTAAGAAATGTATATCCCTTTTTTTTTTTTTTATCACGACCCCTAATTGGAAATAGAAAAGTTCCCAGCCCTATTTTATATATAACATTTATAATAAATTTTTTTTATATCTTTATAAAATCAGTGTGGAAAAAAAATTACTAAAACAGACAAAACGCCGTTTACGGTTACTTATCGTTTCTTTGATTTTACCTGAAAACCCACCACTTCTTATTACTGTTAACCAACAACATAGAAACTTATTATTTTTTTTTTCCATACTTCCACATTTTTGATTGACAAATTTTTAACACACGCCACATTTTATATGTGTTGTGGTAAAAATACATTTATCATATTTACGACTTTTTTTTTCTTTTTTTTTATGTTTTTTTCCGCACATTAACTCCGACGATCTTTTTGTCGTTTTAGCAAATAGTAAATTTTAAAACCAGACTCAGTAGATGAAATAAGAAAAAGGAAGATATGATGAATGGATGGATGAAATGAAAGGTGGTAATGTTTTACACATCGAAGTCCAACTAATAACGAGAATGGAGTTTTCTTGATTTTTCCAAAAAATGGCCCTTTTGACTAACAACCATCGAGAAAGTCCTTTTTACGATTTTTTGTACAAGTAAAGATATTTATGTGTTTTTTTTTCTTATAATCCACGAACCTATAGAGAAATATCTCTTTCAAGAATTCTTTTAAAAAAAATTCCATTTGGATTTTTTAGATTTCCCCAAAGTTTTTAAAAATTTTCTTTATTTAACCTTTTGGGTTTTTTTGGGCAAAATATTTGAAGATTCAGAAAAAAATTTATATGGGGCCCTTTTTTTTTTTTATTAAATTTAGTCTTTTTTTTGAAAAAAAAAATTTAAAATTCGTTTTTTTTTTATTTTTTATTACCAAAAATAATAAAAAATTTTGATTTATCTAATTTTTTAATATTTTTACTTTCTTTTTAAGGGACTTTTTAATTTATTTATTTCCAAAATAAATCCTGTATTTACTATTAAACGGGAAATCAAAATTTTCGTTAATTTAAAGGAAAAATTTCCTTTGGAAAAAATTTAACGAATTCTTTAGGGGGATTCCCCTTCGTTTGAAAAATTTTTTTTGTTTTTTCGTTAAAACCAAATAAACAAAAAAAAATCCCATTTTCCCCCCCCTTTGGAAATGGAAATTTATTTAATTACCCAATAGGTTAAACCTGGGGAAAAAACCCCGTTTCCCCAATCCCCCCGTCCAACTGGAAAAGGAACCAAATCGCATCGTTTCCTTTTTATTTTGAAATTGAAAATTAAAAAAATTTTTCCTCTTAAAATTTAAAAAAAGTTTTACCCCAAATTTTGGTGAAAAAGAATTTTCCGTTTTTAAATTCAAAATTTTTCCCAATTCCAAAATAATATTCTTTTAAATAAATTTCCCCAATTTTCCAAACCTCCTCTAAATTTTTTTTCCCCATTTTTTCTTCACCCTTAAAAAAAAAAGACCGTAAAAAAAAAATTTTCATCTTGGAAAAAATACGTTTCCAAACCCCGGGTTTAAAAAAAAGACCTTTTTAATTTTTTCCCCCAAATTGGAAATTAATAGGGTTTTTATTTCCCAAATTAAAAATTTAATTTTTCCTTGCTTTAAAAAAAAATAAAAATTTTTAATTTCCCTTCCCCTTTTTTTTAAAAAGAAAAAATTTAAATTTTTTTAACTTCCCCAAACTTTTTTTTAAAAAAATTTTTTTAATTTTTTCCTTCCCAACCTTTTTTCTTATATCTGTCCGGGCCCCCAAAAATAAGGGGGGTTAAAAATTTTAAAAAAACTTTTCCATCCTTCCATTTCCATTTCTCTTTCAAATTTATCCCCTTTATTTGGTTTTTTTTTACCTTTTTTTAAAAAATTTTAAAGAATTTTTTCAAAGTTTTTTCTTTTAAAAATTTCCAAAAATTTTTTTGGTTTTTTTAAATTTCCCTTTTTTTTTTAATTTTTTTTAGGGTTTTTAAATTTTTTAAAGGGCCCCCCTGTTTTTTATTTTTTTTGGTTATTTTTTACCATTTTTTTATTTCTTTTCCCCAAAAATATTTTTTCCCAAAAAAAAAAAAATTTTTTTAAAGGGGTTTTTCCCCCTTTCCCTTTTTGGGGTTTTTTTTAATTTTCCCTTTTTTTTAAAAATATTTTTTTACAATCCCTTTTCCCCAACCTTTTTTCAAAATTATTTATTTTAATAATTTAAAATTTTTAAATTTATTAATCTTTAAAAAAAACCCTTTTAAAAAATATATTTATTAAAACCCCCAAAAAACCCCATTTTTTAAATTTAAACAACCTTTTTTATCAAATTTCCCTTTTTTTTTTCTTTTTTTTCCCCCAAATTTTTTTTTTTTAATTGTTTTTTTTTCTTTAAAACTTTACTTTTTTTTTTTTTCCCCCCCCTTTTTTTCTTTTTTTTTTTTTTTAAAAAAATAGTTAGAAAAGATAAGTTGGAGGGGGTAAAAAAAACCCCCAGGAAAAATTTGGGGGGGAAAAAAAATTTAAAAAGTTTTTAAAAAATTTTTTTGGGGAAAAAAGTTTAAAAAGGAAAAAAAAAGAAAAAAAGGGGAAGGGGGGGAAAAAAATTTGAAGAGGGGAAGGAAAGGGGGGGAAAGGGGAAAAAAGGGGGGGGGAAAAAAAAAAGGGAAAAAAGAAAAAAAAAAAGGGGAAAAAAAAAAAAATAGTTAAATAAAAAAAAAATTAAGGGGAAATTTGAAAAAGGAAAAAAAAAAAAACCCTTTTGGGGGATAATTGTGGTAGTTTAAAAAAATTTCGAGAAAAAAAATTTTTGGTTTTTAAATAATCCTGGGGTTTTTCCAAAAATTTTTGGGGGTTTTTTAAAAACCCAAAAATTTTTTTAAAAATTTATTAATAATTTTTTTTTTTTTTTTTTTTCCCTTTTAAAAAAATTTTTTTTAAAATTTTTTTTTTTAAAAACAAAAAATTTTTTTTTTTTAAAAAAAATTTTTTTTTTTTTTTAATTTAAATTTAAAAAATTTTTTTAATTTTTTTTTTTCCCCCCTTTTTTCTTTATTTTTTTTTAAAAAATTTTAAAATTTAAATTTTTTTTTTTTTTTTTTTAATTTTTAATTATTTTTAATTTAAAGTTAATATTTTAATTTGGGTTTTGGGTTTTTATAAAATTTCCCAAAATTTAAATTTTATAAACCAATTTTTTTTTTTTTTTTCAAATTACTTTTTTTATTTTCTCTTTAATTTTTAATTTATGGTTTAATTTAAAACTTTTTTCTTTTTTTTAAATTTTTTTAAATTTTTGGGGGGGTTTTTTTTTTTTTTTTTTTTTTTTAAAATGGAAATTTTTTTTTTTTTTTAAAATAAAAATTTTTTTTTTAAAAAAATTAAAAATTTTTTTTTTTTTTTTAAAAATTTTTTTTTTTTTTATTTTTACTTTTTTAAAAATTTTTTTTTTTAAAAATTTTTTTTTTTTTCCCCCCCCCAAAAAAAAATTTTTTTTTTAAAAAAATTTGGGTTTTTTGGGGTTCCCCCTTTTTTTTTTTTTTTTTTTTTTTTTTCCCCCCTTTTATTTTTTTTAAAAAAATCCCCAAAAAAATTAAAAATTTTTTTTTTATTTAAAAATTTTTTTAAAATTTTTTTTTTTTAAAATTTTTAAAAAAAATTTTAAATTTTTTTAAAAATTCTTTAACAATTTTTTTAAAATTTTTTCCCTTTACCAAATCATTTAAAAAAAATTTTTCAAATTTTAAAAAAAAAAATTAAAAATTTAAAATTTCCCCTTTTTTTTATTTTATCCCCATAAAAATTTTTTTAATTTATTTTCCCCCTTTTTTTATTAAAAATTTTTTTTTTTTTTAAAATTTTTTAAAAAAAATTTTTTTTAAAATTTAAAACCCCTTTTAAAATTTTTTTTTTTTTTTTTAAAAAAAAAAATTTTTTTTTCTTTAATCCCCCAAAAAAAAAACCCATCCCCATTAAAAAAAAACCCCCTTAACCCCCCCCCCAAAAAAACCCCTTTTGGGGGGGAAAAAAAAGGAAATTTTTAAATTAAAAAAAAAAAAAATTAAAAAAAATTAAAAAAAAAAAAAAAAAAAAAAAAAAAAAAAAAAAAAAAAAAAAAAAAAAAAAAAAATTAAATTTTTAAAAAAGGTTTTAAATAACTTTTATTTTTAAAAATTTTTTAAAAAATTTTTATTTAAAAAAAAAGAAAAAATTAAAAAAAAAATAAAAAATTTAGGGAAATTTTAATTTAAAAAAAATAAATAGAAAAATTTTTTCCCCCGCCCAAAAAAAAAGGGAAAAAAAACGGTAGAGGAAAAAAGGATGGGGGGGGGGGGGGGGGGGGTAAAAAAAAACGGGGTTTTTTTCCCGGGGTTTTTGGGGGGGAAAAAATTTTTTAAAAAAACCCTTATGTTAAAAATTTTTTTATTCCCCCAAAAAAAATTTTTTTAAAAAAAATTTAAACAAACTGCGCTATTTAAAACCATTTTACCCCAATTTTCCCCAAACCCCCCCCCCACCCCCCCAAATTTTAATTGGGAAAAAAAATTGCCAATAAAAAAGAAAAAAAAATAAAAACTTTTAAAAAAAAGGGGGCAATACCGGAAAAAAAGGGAATAAAAAGCCAAAAACGATTTTTTCCCTTTCAGAAGGGGGAAATGTAATAATAAAAAAATAAATGAAAAAAAAAATAATGGGGAAAAAAAAAACCAAATAAAAAAGAAAAATTTAAATTAATTTAATCCCAAAAAAAAGAAAAAAAAATGAAAAAGGGTCCTCCTTTCCCCAAGACCCCCAAAAATTCCAACCAGAATCTTAAAGATGGGGGAAACGTAAAAAAAAACTTTTAAGGTGATTGGGGAAAAAAAAAAAAAAATTAAAAAAAAAAACCACCCAAAAAAAAACAAGAAAAAATGAAAAAAAAAGGCCCCCCCCCCCTTTTCCCCCGTAAAATATACTTCGGGAAAAAACCCCCCCGGAAGGAAAAAAGGGTTTTTTTTTTCCCCCCCCAAAAAAAAAAAAAAAAAAAAAGAAAAAAAAAAATCTAAAAGGGGGAAAAAAAAAAAAAAAAAAAAAAAAAGAAATGGGGAAAAAATAATTTTTTTTCAGGGTTTTCCAGATCAACAAACATGAATAAAAACCCCAGAATAATTTATGGTCAACCAAAAAGAGCCCGCTAGTGCAGCAGCAGCCCAAAGCAGCAGCAGCAGCAAACAACAAACAACCCAACAAAACAAAACATCAAAAACACATCTGAGGGCCCGATAATGGCAACTTCTGGCAATTCCTCCCACAGAAATCGAAAGAAAAAAAAAAAAATTTAAAGCAGGCGTTTCTCACATAAAAATCTTGTAAAAAGCCAACGGACAATTGTAAATTTTTTCGACGATATAATAAATATAATAATAATAAAAAACCCAAAAAACCCAGTAAACAAAAAAAAAAAAAAAAAAAAAAAAAAAATCAAAAGAAACATTCACGAGTAAAATGAGAAAAGAAAAAAAGAGAAATTGATCATGTTTCCCCCCAAACAAAATGATATTCTCTCTTTGTGGTGGGGAATGTTTTCATTAAAATATTATATATATTTATAATATAAAAATGACGGTTAAAAATTATGAAGCAGTCGATAGATTAAAAGATAAATGAATAAAAAAAATAATTTAAATAATAAATGGGAAAAAAATAATTAAATCCCTATTTGCTACTTTCCCACGTGGAAAAATAAAAGGGAAATGAGATTTAAAAAACGAACCGATCGTAAATAATAAATAAAAAGTGGAGTGATGGTGGTGAAATGATTGAATAAATGTTTAAACGGTGGGATAAAAATAATTTATGGGAAATGATGGATTTAATGATTATAATGGAATGAAATGAATTGAATGAGAATTGATGATGGAATAAGGATTTGTGATTGATGATGAAAGATGGGGAGGATGAAGGGAAAGAAAAAGAGAAGGAGGAAGGAAACCCAGGAAAAAAAAGAGGAAAAAAAAAAGAAAGAAAACATGAATGGAGGAGAAAAAATAGCGACAACAATGGGGGGAGGTGGGAGACTGATACCAGTTGATTTTAGATTTAGATTGAACTATAAGGTCCGTTAATTAAAATAATTAAAATTTTGCAAAAAAAAAAAAATAA